>NW_019524889.1:451487-461195 GCF_002814215.2 Seriola lalandi dorsalis | reverse complement strand
GAGAGAGAGAGAGAGAGAGAGAGAGAGAGAGAGAGTAAGAATGAGATGAGCAACAGGAGAGGGAGAGAGGCGGATAGCAGGCAGGAGACATGGAGACAGTGAGAGGGAGGGCGCTTGTCTTTGGGAAATGGAAATCCTTTACAATCTAAAGTGGTTTCCTCTCCCTTCCTTCCTCCATCCTGTTCTCCGTGCCCTCTCCCTCCCCCAGAGCTCCCACACTGCTAACTAGAAAACTGTCAGTGTATTTAACATTGAGCCGCTACTGGCTACAAAGCTGAGGACTTTACAAAGGAAATCTTTATATTATTTTAGAGGATAAAGCAAAAGTTTTGCTTTCTTTGTTCACTGAAAAGACAGTTCAATGGTAATTCTCAGGGTAATGTTTTAATGTATCTATGCACCAAACATTCACATATTTACATATTGTTCCAGAGAGAAACATCAACGTTTCAGGGACAAAGAAGCGAAGAAGCCCTGCAGACTGCAAAGGAAGATGATTTTATTTATTTACCTGTCTCTTTGTCTAGATCTCTCACGCTATCTACCTCTCTGCAAAATTTTCCTGAAAACAAGAGGCTGTCTGCTAAATCATCAGTTTCAAAGGGTCCCCTTCCTTTTCTGTCAGCCCCAGGTTATTTTTACCCCCTCCCTTCACCTCCCTGGGCCTCCTCCCATCCATCCCTCCCTTTCCAAGAGAACTCTCTGTGCCAATTTGTACTCTCTTAGTCACGCTAAGCACTTATCTTGTCCCAACTGAATGCCTCTGCAATCAAACCAACACTTATCCGGTTGTAAGGCATTCTAATGGCCGACCGATAATGAAACTCTTTCATTGTGAGTTAACAACTGGCTAAGAGATGTATGAAGTCTACATTACAAGCAGTGAAACTGTTGATGGAGGGCACGCCCCAAAACAAACCCTATGTGTCCATGGCTGCAGCTGCTGCATTCTGGGTATTTTGTGCATTAAACAATAAGCGTAAATCGATAGCTGGATGTATGGGTTTGCATTTTGAAACACTCACTCTAATGTTTAGTATTCATAAAGGCCTTGTCTGGAACTTAGTGCCAGATGTGGTGCCCAAAATACCCCTACTATTCACTTGCAATCACACACACATCATGTTGTCAAACACACACCTAGTGAAGGCTCATTGCTTTCACAATAAAACACTGTTTTTAAAGGAGCAGATTGTTTTAAATGCTTTTCACCTGGATTTTATGTCTCTGTCTGCAATTATTCTGGCAAGAGAAAGGCAAGTGACAAATTGGAGCAAGGACAAATGAAAGAAAAAAACAATTAAAAGACAATAATCAGTTAAATTATGGTGTGTTTCAGCTGCAAATGGCAATTTTACAAGTCTTTTAGTTTTTTTGTATTGTTTACTTATTTACTATTTTATTACAATCGGATTTTCACACATTTGCTAAATAATATAATAATAATAATAAACACCCGTGAATTCACAGCTTTTATGGAAAATAATGAGCCCCACTCCCTGTACACTCTTACCTTATTGCTACTATACACATACTTTTGAAGTCACTGTTCTCTTTTGTCTTAAGGGCACACCACCCCGGGGTGCAGCTGCCTCTCTAACTCTTTTACCTTTTGTTCTTGTGTATCTTTAGCTAATTTGTATTTGACTCTTTGCTTTTATGAACATGTGATTTATGTGTGCACATACTACAGCTTATTCTTCATACACCATCACAGGTGATTGTTCAAGCAACAAATTCAAACTTTTGCTCGGTATTGATTCTTAGTTTGCCCACGTTAACCCACAAAATGTGACTGAATGTGATTAAACCGGGCTGTCGGCTTGCTGCTTAAGTCTGGAGCAATACATACTGCAGAGCGTGATGGCCTCTATCTGTTTAAATCACAGTCCGTCAGTCATGTCTTCTTTCATTGCATTATTAGTATTGGCATAGATTTTCATTCACTGAACTTTTTATCTGATCAGAAAGAGAGACAGGCAGTCCTGTTTGGGTGTCAGCATAAACAAACTTGTTTACTTTTCCGTGCGTATTGTCTGTACAGACATAAATTCAAAGCTGCACACATACAGAACATTGTACAATGGGACAGATGATAAAATTTACACCATACGGGCCCTTGCAGTTATACAAATACAGGAAGTATATTCTGGGATTATGGTGGATGTTGTTTTATATTTGTCTTATAGTCTCAGTGCTTACCAGCCACCTAGTCTGTAGCTCTTAGCCTCAAGCATAATCATCCCTAATATCCCTTCAATATTTGAAACAGGTCAAAAGTATATTGTTTCATTTTTAAAAAGTTTGTATTTGCCTCAAACCACCTAATGTTTTTAGAAAATTCACTAAAACACGACTAAATACAATAGTTTATTGGGGACTATTTTCAACTGCGGATTGATTTATTTGGTGTTTTGGGAGCAGGACAGTGTGTTTGGAACTGACTCAAAATAAACATCAGTGCCCATGTTGATTGTGACAAAGGAACATGTCAGTGCAACAGTGTGGCTCACTGATATGTCAGGTCAATGGCACAAAGGAATTGGATCAGCAGAAAATACTTCTTACTAGAATCAGTTCAGTCTTTCCATGGGATTGTTGACCACAAAAATGTGGAATATGGCTTTAAATACACTTGAATGCTTGTTTTGGTTATGGTTGTGAGCACTAGATGTAAATTGCCTTTTCAGATGCAGTATGATCTTAAATAAAAGAAGGTATTATTTTCCATTTGTAAATCGTACTAAATAGATGTCTGAAGCCATAACTGGCAAACATAAAAGTCATGAACATGAGGCTGTACTGAAACAGGTTCTTAAACCTCAACTAACACAGATGATAAAATTTAATGAGTTAAGAAAATGGAAGAATAATTGATAATTATCACTGGGTTTACAGAATTTTCTACCTTCCCTTCAGCCATGCTGTAATGATGTCAGGATAGAGATTTCAATATGGTTTCAAAGCTCAAAGCTATATTTGATTATGTGATACCAAAGCAGGAAGCGGAATGATCAAGTTTATAAGATTTATACAACTGGCCAATTAGACAAGATCTACAACAATAATGAGTACAAGTACAACAGTTTTTAGTGGAGATTCACTGAAGTTTGGTTTCCCCATTTTAATGTTAAAGCAGGTAGGACTGTGCAATCATTTACTCCAAATATTTTATTCAAAGTAATCAGAGCAGATTAAGTAATTTACATCTCTGCCATCAGTATCAATCAGGCTGGCTTTTCCTTCACTCACACCATTGAGGTTGATATGCTGATTACAGGGCATTTGTGCTGTTTCCTAAAGCATGTCAGTGTACCTTTTGAGAGCAGGCCTGGCAGATGAGGAGCAATCATGCTGAACACATGTTCTTGAGCGGCTCTTCCCAAGCAGACGACTACAATCATATTGATTAGTGCTTTGTTCAGACCTCTCCAACAATCAAGCAGACTCTCATCACAAGACACTTGAGTGAGCCTCATTCACCACAGAGACTATTTGAAACACATTGTGGCTGTTGGATGGTGTTCTCCGTTTTGATTTGGCCAATGACAACAATGCCAACATCTTGCTTTCAAAAGCTGCTTAACTCTGAGTATCATTAGGGTACAATCCTGAAATCATCATTATAGAGAAGTAAAAAAAAAAAATGACAGTACTCTAGCAGTGCATCATTTAAATAGATTAAAGGATGACATGGTCATTATGGAAGTCAGTACTGTTGTGCTGTATACATTGTAAAAACACACAACCAATCCACATAGAAACATACAACTGTAATTCAAACACATGGACTGTGTGCAGCAGCAGTCGGTGGCTCACGCAAGTTGAAGTATTTTTACATCTGTTGACAGATATTTTAGCCCATTTTAAAAACCTTTGGGCATTGATTGATTGGAGATTCAAAAAAGTTAAAGAGGAAGGGATTTATAAAAACAGAACCACTCCCCATAGGGCAGTGATTGGTCTGCCTTTAAGCTGCCAAGTTCAATCAATTCTCAATTGATGTTTTCCAGACTCAGATCTCATATCAAAATCTGAGCTTGTTAAGTATAGGATTATTTTGCAAGGCTACACCACACACTGGATTAAGTCAGAGGATGCTCACTCACCTTTGCATTGATTGGTGTTCTTGTCCAGGATGGCCTTTGTTGACACAATCTTCCCATATCTGTAAAAAACAACAATGAAACACCCCGATTAAATGTTGAATGAATTATGCTTTTTTACTTTTTTAACATGTGGAGAATTATGGGATGTTCTTTGAGTTTGAAGCAAATGAGTTGTTAGCCATGCTAACGCCATGGCTCTAAGGTGGCAATGTTGGTCATTCAGTTGGTTCACCACCTTAGCCTAAACTGAAATATCTCAACAATTAATGGATGGATTGCCATTTAATTTTTCATTAATGTTTCATGATCCCCTGACTTTTCATCCAGGTTCACATTCGTTCGAATTGTCTCAAGATCTATTGGGTGGATTGCAATGATTGCCTTTAGTATAGATATCACCAAATTTCAACTAAAGGTCTGTTTTGGGTTTGTTACTGAACGTCGCTGATTGGTCAGTTGTGCTAGGGTTTTCCTCAGCAGTGTTATACACCCAGCATTTTAAAAAACTTGGAACTGTAAACACATTGCTCTGTTTTTAGTTTGTGGCTTATAAAAATCAGGATGGAGCAGCCCAAGAGATTGGACTGACAACAAAGTTCAGGCTTTGTAGCAGACAGCATTATATATACGTACAAATGATGCACACTTTTGTTTCATTAGTGGCTGAATTTTCTTAATCTCCCTGAGGATTTGGCCTTGCTATGGAAACACAAACCACAATACGCTGGAGGAACTTTTACCTAGGAAATCTTTTGGATATTAGTTCTTGGGAAATTAAAGTCCCTGGAACTTTTGGTGGAAAAGCACCTTTGAATCGTTCATCTGGTAAAAATTTCAATTTGTCCAATACTAATTATAAGATGTTTGCATGATAACATGCCTTCTAGTCTTGTTTTACATTTTAATGAGGTGGTTACATGAAACAGATTAGTTTCTAAATTAGAGAAATGTAACAACCTCCTTGGAAGAATTTTTGAAGTGCAACTGTAAAGCTGTTTTCTCAAGTTCACGTTCAAGTTCGAATCTAAAAAGCTCAGGTAAAATAAAAATGACACACAAAATTGAACAAAAACTGATCCTAACACAGTTTCTCAGGGTGTCCACCTTATCACAGTTAAGTTTTCTATCTGGTCTTCTATCTATCCATTCTGTCCTTATCTATTTCAAACCCTAACCGCAGGCCCCTGAACACAGACAGTGCTGTCTCATAAATGATGATAATAACCAGACATCTGTATGGCATCCAATCCTGCTAGAAGGGCCTATAAGAGAAACAGGCAACCTCCATTTTTCTTTCTATCTGTTCTCTCCACCAACTTTTAATGTCTCCTGTCCATTTCACTACCTCGCTCTCTTTCTTGTGTTTGACACCTCTGCCTCTCCCTTTGTCTTCTTTCCTTATTTTCTTCTCCATCCCACTTCTATTCTCCAGCTCTCTGTTCTCAGAAAGAAGTTAATAATGTTTCTTATCAGAGCAGGCTTTCATTCCTCCTGGAAGGAGAGGAAGAAGAAACAGAGGCAGGGAAGGTATGAGGAGAGAGGAGGGAGGAAAATGCGGTGGGGGTGAGGGGCGGGAGACTGAGCCAGAAAGCTTGAATCGCTGAGATCAGCCTGGATCACTGCCTGGCTCTGTGGATGAGACTTTTTAATTAATGTTTTAACACTGCTGCACAATGACTGACTGGCTGGCTGAGTGACTATCAAACAGATTGACAGCCTGACAAACTGGCTGACTGGCTAGCTGGCTGGCTGGTGGCCCCCAGGTGAGGGATGGAAGTAGAGACAATGGGGAGGGAGGCAAAAAAAACAATAGAGAAACCAGGCGAAGGTGCAGCGCAGGAGGTTACGAGCAGAGAAGGTGAAAAAATAAAGCAGGGGGGGGGGGGGCTCGGAGGAATGAGAAATAGACAAGGAGAGGGAGAGCAGTCAGTCAAAAGATAAAAAAGACACTGAAGGCGAAGAGGAAGCGAGGTAGTCAGGGAGCGATGGAGAGATAGTAAGAGGTGTTTAATAAAGAAGAGATCATTTAGTTGTCACCATCAGGAGAGTCTCTGTCAGCCAACTGCTTCTGTCAGTGAGAAGAAGAGAACAGAGACTAGCTCGCCTGACAGCCTCACATCAAACTCTATTGGGACAGGAGACTTTAGAAATAAAGACAGAAAAAAACGCTTTAAAAGGCTGCTATCACACATAACATGACAGCTGAGCAGCTTATGATCTCGCAATTGGTAGAGAGAAAATCATTGCTTTTTTTTTTCCTGAACAATGCTCAATTTTCACACATTTTCCTGCAATTTAAGATATTTTTAGGGTATTTGCAAATCCACTGATTGTGACAGGCTGAAATCAAGTCTGATGTTTGCCTGGGAATTTTCTTTCACAAAGTCATGGCTGGTGGTAAATAAGTTCTTTGGCCTGTGGTTCCGGCAACAATCCAACGTGGAAAAAACTCCAAAAAAACAAGGCAGGACTAATCGCCCACACATATACGCACAAACAAACACACATGCAGACGCACACACAAGGCAACATGACAGATCAAAAACACCAAAGAGGTAATCACACACATTACACACACCATCTGGCAGGACCCGGCTCTTTGTTGACTTCAGTCTCCATGTGATTCAAACTTGGGTGTCAGTCTGTGAGTGTAAACACCTACAGTGCATGTGTGAGTGTATGTGCATGGACAGATTTGAGCATACAAATTCTTGTGTGGGTGCAATTCCTTGCAATTGTGTGTGTGTGTGTGTGTGTGTGTGTGTGTGTGTGTGTGTGTGTGTGTGTGTGTGTGTGTGGAGTGAGTATGAATGCATGACAAAGATCTCATGCACCATCGGTGTTTTGGCAGGTTTTTGTTCCCGGCAGAAAAGTGAAACATTTCCAGACTCTATTTGTGTGTGTGTGTGTGTGCATGTGTGTGTGTATGTGTGTGTGTGTGTGTGTGTGTGTGTGTGTGTGTGTGTGAAAAAGAAAGAGCGAAGGAGAGGAAAAAGAGAGAGGTACCTGGCTCAACACATTATGAATCTCAAAAAATATGTTCACAGTAGTCCGTTTTCACAGAGCGGAAAACAAATAAAGCGTATGTTTGATATGTGGCTGTGTTTGTGTGTGTGATATCGTCAGATCAATGTGTGTGACGTACAAAGAAGGTGGAGGAGAGGAGAGGTGAGGAGGAGGATGACGCCACGGCCTTGGGGAAATGTCAAATTACAACAACACTGCATCATCCAAAATGGTGTCTCACTCTGGACTTGACTCAGTGGTAAAATTCCATTTGATCCAGGCAGCTAAGACAATGTGCTATTGTGGTGAAGAAATGGAGCAAAGTATTGACAAAAGATCAGATGATGAAGTAAGGAGACTGAGGATAATGTGGAAGAAGAGGAGAGAAAAGTGCAGAATGTCCTGTTCTGTGTTCAACCCCCGACTGGAAGCCTTTGGCTGATTCCAGCAGAAGCCTGGAACTTGTTGAAATAACATCAAATCGACCTGCACTTGACCCAACGGCAGTGACACAAGATACTCATAAAAACTATTCAAATACTTAAAACATAACACTAAAGGACTAAAAGAAGCCAGATGGCCAGGGTTAGCGCTTCCTTATTCCATTACTTTCCATTGTGCAACAGAAAGAGTGAGTGAAAAGGTTCTGAAAGGGATCTGAGTATGTAATTTGTTTCCATTGGATGCTCATCATAACTTAAGAGTCAGTAGTAGGAGTGAAGTGTGAAGCAACAGTGGAGCGAAGTGACCTAAATCATAGCTAGAGCTGTAGTTCTGTAACCAAACTTCCTTCAGAGCTACTTGAAATACAATACACACTCAACCAAGCACTTTATTAGGAACACCATAATAATACCGGACAAAGTCTCCATTTGTCTGGTATTATTATGGTGTCTCCATTTGTTCTCTAAACAGCCTCAGTTCTTTGTGCCTTGGATTCCACAAGATGTTAGAAAAATTTCTTTGAGATTCTGCTCAGTGTTGTCATGACTGCATCACATCATTTCTGCAGATTTCTACAGACAGGTTGTGGCATTCAAACCATGAATCATTGGTACTGAGCTTTCACCGCCTCATTACACTACCACCACCACCAGCATGGACTGTTAAAACGAGGCAGGTTGGGTTAACCTTAAATCCTGAAACTACCATCAGACCGGACTATGTTTCTCCAGTCTTCATCTGTCTAGTGATGGTTTGCTCTGGTCCGATTCAGTTGATTTGTATTTAAACTTGTAGCATTTTCCTTTTGGTTCAGTTTGTTTTAACACAGAGAAAAATTCAAGTGAACCAAAATGCATCATTACAAACCATGAGGGAACATTCACTCTGCTTATTGGTCTGATTGTCTGGCCGGAGCAGGAAAGTAAACACAGGAAGAAGGTTGCAGGAGCCATCAAACTCAAACTTGTTGAGTTCACCTACCAGTGGGGTCGGATCGAGTTCGGAACTCTTTAATATCAAAAAGGAACCGCTCCAGGGTTCGTTTGGGGACCAGACCGAGACCACCTACTCGAAAGGATCTCGGCGCGATTACTGTTTTCACACCTGCCGAAACGAATTGTACCAACGGGGAAAAGAAACCAGGGTTCAGTTGAACCGGACTAAAAGACCAGGTGTGAAAACACCCTGTTAGGTGGAACCAGACTGGCTTTTCTCCTCTGACTTCTTTCATCAACAAGACTTGCCTGTCCGCAGAACTGCCATTCACTGGATGTTTTCTGTTTTTCGCGCCATTCTGAGCAAAAACTCTAGAGACTGATGTGTTTGAAAACCCATGGAGATCTGCAGTTTCCGATATATCTCCTGGAACCAACAATCACACCACGGTCACAGTCGCTACAACATGAAACAGTTGTCAAAAATGCTCATCACAAATTCCCAAAAACATGTCCAACCATCAGACCAAACCTACAGGTATTCAGCTGACAACACAGACATCAGCAGTAGTCTTATGAAAGAAATCCTTAAAAAAAGACTTTATATGATACAGTATACTAACAAAATGCAGAACTTCCCTCTCTGCATTTTGTCTTTGAATCATGAGTCACAAACAACTCAGCAGGACTTGCCAGCTAACCTAAAATTCTCTATTTTCCTTGGCTTCACAGAAATGCTACAAAGCCCCCAAACACAGTGCTATAAGCCAGAGGAGAATGCCTTTCCACAGCGGCGGATGTGTGAGGGATAGGGCTGACAGACTGACTTTCACTATGACAATCCTTTTAGGACGAGGTACATGTCTTTTTCAACACAGGGAAACTCCTCCGAATCTCTGCCAAAAGTGGAGTTTTGATTTTTTCCACCAAGAAGTGTGAAACACAAAGAACAGTAAGGCCACTGAAACTGACAGTATTTTCCTGACTGTCGAGACTTAAGGATGAATGTCAATATGAAACTCAGTGCACCCAATTTTGGCAGGCTTGACAAAATCAGTGTGCACCTTGTGCTGCGTATGTGTGTGTGTGTGAAGTGTTAATGACAGTCCTCATAGGGCCCTCAAAGCATCAGATCTGTTTTCATTCCCTTGCGCACCACCATCAGCCTATGGATGCTCACCGTTTGATGTCTACTGAACCACACCCCCCCCACC
>NW_019524889.1:394178-451467 GCF_002814215.2 Seriola lalandi dorsalis | reverse complement strand
CCCACCCCACACACACACACAAACACACACTCATCATTTCTAAATGTCTCCAGGATGTCTTTGAGTGCACATATACATTATGTATATGTGCACATTCTGTGTATTTGATGCTTCTGCATGTTCTGTCTGAGGCTCTGTGTGTGTGTGTGTGTGTGTGTGTGTGTGTGTGTGTGTGTGTGTGTGTGTGCACGTGCATTTATGAGCGTACATGCAGGTTGGTCTCTGTGTGTGGCATCTCCTAATTGGGGATCCGATACAGCTGTCTTGTCTCTTGCATTTCCCTCATTTTTCCCCCTCTCTCCCAGTTAGACTCAAACAGACCAACACAGAGGGAGGACTGAGAGAGTGCAGCGCTTCAGAAGTCTTTCGAATTCATTCCCCATATGCAGTTTAACATCTTCAGGCACTATAAAGAAATTAAGTCTTGGAGTGTTTTCAGGATGAAAAGGCAATGTGCTGTGAATTTAAGGCTGGTTTTATGTCACTGAAATACTGATGATTAAAGATGGAATCTGTCTTTGAAATATTAGGCAATATACTTCCGGACAAAGAGATGCATCAAGGGCTCAGGTTTCATTCCAGTCACCTGCTACCAAAACACAGTTTTTCCAGCTCAGCTGCTGATGATTAACAGGAGATCGTAAACTCATTCAGTGTTTTATATTCTTCCCCAGTGATTTCTCCTTTGAGTGGCTTTGAGTGGTTAAAGTTTGTCTGTCCTCATACGACCCCCTCCATTATGAAGCAGAGACAAAGCCAATAAACTGATAGATCAATAGATGGATAGATAGATACGATTCGTGAAGCAGTGGTAAGCATGAGAGAAAGCCAGCAAGACAACAACAAGTGTGAGTGAAAGCAAGTGAGAGAGACAGAAATTGCCCTTGTGCTACACTTTAGATTCCGCTCACGTTCTGCTCTGTCCCCAGACGTTAAAAGTGTGTCCATAGTTTGGGCAACCGGGGGAGTGATTGGAAATGTCAGCTGACAACAGCACTTTTCACTGACACTCTGAGAACTGGCACAGAGACAGGGAGCGGGGCAGGGAGGGCGGGGTGAGGGACAGAGAGAGAAGGATGCAAGGAGGAAATGAGGAGGATGACAGAATGGGAAGGGAGAGGATGGTGCTGGTGGGCGGGTTGGCACTGAAAATAAGTTACGCTTGGTAACAATAAGGATGAGGATGACATTGAGTTGAAAAAGTGTGTGCGTGCGTATGTGTGTATATGAGTCAGTGTCAGGGGGCTGTCCTTCCGTTATTCATTGTAACTGTGTGCATGAATGAAATGCCTGTTTGTGTGTGTGTGTGTGTGTGTGTGTGTGTGTGTGTGTGTGTGTGTGTGTGTGTGTCATGTCAGAGAGTGACAGGAAACTGCCACTCAGTCTATTTCTAAAAGCCGCAGAGAGTTAGAAATCCAAGGCTAAGACTGCTGCCCAACAGACCACATGGGCCCCCCTCCCCCACTGACCTTTCCTAAATGTTACTGGTCACTTGGCACACTCACTGGGCCTCTAATGAAACTTTTATTGGCCCCCATTTTTCACCCTGTTTCTCCAGAACGCCTCCAGGGCTAAGCTGAAATACAACAGGCTTGAACTGCAGCTGACACACAGAAGGGCAAGGTATGGTGTGTGTGTGTGTGTGTGTGTGTGTGTGTGTGTGTGTGTATGTGTGTGTGTGCGTGTGTGTGTGTCTTATAGTCTCCACATTTTATTTTTAACTGCCTTTTTCAGTTTATTCCAAAATCAATTAGATCAATTAGAAATGAGATCATTTAACGCCCTTACCTGCAGAATATTTAGCTCAATATATAATTGTCTAATTACACTTGATATCAGGTGTTAGCTGACATGCCCCTCTGCAAGAGAGCTGGTTTATCATTTGCATTAAATTCTGTGTTGACTCTGTTTGTCCAAATGGGGACGATTGAGAATGAAATGCACAGGATCGACTTTTAGCATGAAGGCAGAGAAAAGGAAGTGAAGGGGCCCACCCCTACTGAGTCCAGTTCCTGGTTATCACATGTCAAGTTCTTGTGCTGCAGCAGATGAAGTTACAACAAGCCAGGAGCAATCAGGGACACCACACCATTCACTAGTATATTATCAAGAAGAAGAAACATATTGCTGTGAAGGCGGATTGACCTCCAGTGTCATATCAGCATGGTGGAAATACATCATTGGCACTGACCTGCTCACACCCTTTAGTATATCATGCCAAACAGTTTGTATCCAATATGATGGGAAACAACATGAAATCAGAAAAACAACTATTATACTTTCTAGATTTATCTCTTTTTAACATATGTAAATATATATAACTCCTTCCATTGAGGCAGATAGAGTCAAACAAATAAAAGTTACAGGACTTTGTAGTGAGACTGTGTTTGTTAATACTGTTTCCAAGGTTAAGAATAAATGCTCAGTCTCAATGCTGATCCTGCAGTTTGAATAAAACTGATAAAAAAAAGCTAAATCAATGTTTCCCAAACACTAAAATGTTTAGAAAAGCTATGTCTAAACTGCAAGTTACATTTTTGGCAAATCATCTTTGCAATAGACAGTGTAAAATACTGGACTGCCAAAATCATCATATTTCAAATTCTAGTGGTATAACTTGGTAGCTTTGAATGCAGTGCAATTACATTTCCATCCAGCCTAATTTGCACGACTATTATCGTGAAATAAGTGAAGATATCTGTCTCAAAAAGTTGCTAAATATGTTGGAGACTGCAGGGATTAAAACCGAAAGGCGTACGTGTGTATCCTAGTATGTGTGTGTATGTATGTGTGCTTGTGTGTGACCCAGTACAGAAGGGAGTAGATGGGTTAGCCCCAGCTGGGTTGTGCTTTTACATCTGAGGAAGCACAGAGGGGGGACACAGAGGTCAAGAGCAAACTGTTGATACTCATTAGAAGCTGCTGTTGGACTCAGGCAAAACTAATTACCACAAGCTGAACTGAACCAAGCAGGAATGAACTCAGTTGCACTGAAGGGTGCTGTTTAATTCATGTGCATATCAACAGAACAGAATAGAATAGAACAGAACAGAACAGAATAGAACAGAATAGAACAGAATAGAGCAGAATAGAACAGAATAGAACAGAATAGAGCAGAATAGAACTCACGGCTGGCAGAGTTTGATGAGGTCCTGGTCGGTGGTGGCCGGCGGCAGGCCTCTGATGTACAGGTTGGTCTTACTTAGCTGCTCCATTAGCCCTCCTCCCTGACCTCCTCCTCCTCCTCCTCCACCTCCACCTCCACCTCCTGTGGTGCCGGGGCTGGGTGGAGCCATGGGTTGCGGGGGAGGAGCATAGGACTGCTGTTGAGAAAAAGAGAGGGAAAGGTTAGTCTAGGTCACAACACAATGAAAAATGCATTATATTTCTGAGCAAATCTAATGACGCCAAAGTTATTTTCAGTTTCTGCCCCTCAGTCCTCCCCATTAAACAAAATCTCTTCTTTCTACCGAACTCACATCCTTTTGAATAATCTCTTCCTGCATCAAGCCCCACCGCAATTTCTTGATGCAACAGGAAGCACATCAAATTAAGGAAGCAGGATCTGTGTAATTACTAGTGCCTATTATGATTATGGCACCAAGTTTTACTATGAGCTTGTATCATTAACGATTATAGGCTGTGCTGCATCTTTGCAGCAACTTCTTCTGCTTTAGTTAGCTTTGATGATACTGCAATAAACATTGGTATTCAGTCGGTGTCATCATCATGACTGGAGTGACCTGCTGTAAGTTACAATGCTTTCATGTTGTGGATCAGGAAATGTTTCGGGCCACTGGCAGCTTTCTTAAAGATGGGGATGTTTTCAAAGTGTTGATGGACAAAAGGCTCCGAATATGTGTCCTCTCTCTGGTGCAAATGTGTGTGTGTGTGTGTGTGTTAGCACAGCACAGAGAGATGAATCAACACAGTAAAAATAGAAGAAACCATCTTGACAGGTCATTTAGAGAACAGTATCTTAAAATGTGATCATTTAACTTGTTTATGGATCAAAAAGATCCAAAAAAAATGATATTTTCTCGATACACGTGATCTTCCTTCTTCAAGGTACCGTCATCTATTTAAAGGAAATCTGAATAGATGCAAGACTGCATTGGATGCATTTACTGTCAAGCTTCCCTTCATAGGGGCACAAACCAGGCCATTCAGTGTTTAATCCAAGTCTGGGCATTTTATCAGCCCTAACTTACTCAAACGTTTCCAATTAGCCTCTTCTGTCCAATTACACAGCTCAGTACTGACTAAATGACTTAATAAGATGACCATTTCTGGGAGGGAGGAAGACTAGTCTGAGGATTAATGAGGGTTCAGGTGGGTTCAGAGTGCACGCCCACCCCTGCCTGCCCGCAAACTATTATTTCAAGTTTGGAGGAAGTAAAACAGTCTGATGGCTCATGTGACGACAGCGTTCAAGAAACACTCTGTCTGCTGCCTTGATGTCTGGAGCAAAACAGCCACAGCGGCTCGACAAAGAAATCTGGTCTCGGCATCGGTCCCACTGTTGGGAACTGGATGGAACAAGTTCAAGATGATCACAGGCTAGTTGCACTGTGTGCCATGATGCCGAGTGAGAGAGACAGGCAAAGACAGAGGATGGAAGGGAAGGGTGAGAGACAGGTGAGACAGGAAGAGCGTATGCGCTTGGATGTATACTGTATTTGGCAGTGTGTGTGTGCGCTTGTGCGTACGCATATGCTAGAGAGTGCCTGTGTGCTTGTGTGTGTGTGAGCCGGTGTTTGTGATAATGACAGGTTGTCACCACACAGCAATGCGGAGCCTGAGCCAGCTCTGATATTAATCCATTACCTGTACTTCCCTCAACTGGCACACAGTTCCTGACACACACACACATACACACACACACACACACACACACACACACACACACACACACACACACACACACACACACACACACACACACACACACACAGGCATGCTGGCAGCTCAGAGACGACAGCACTAACAGGATTCAGCACATGTACAGGAGACATGCAGCAGCAAGAGGAAATAGTGCTTGTGGAACAGTGTCATTTACGGTCCAGTGCCTTACACTAACAGCCCAGAATGAGCATATACACTTAAAAATAAATAAATAAACTACAGAGAAGAAAAAAGAAGACACTGGGCAATACTTTATTTCAATGGCTGTGACAAATACTACTCTTTCTTGCAAGTGTCTCCTTACACCAGTTTCCAATACAGTGTTTACTGACAAAATATTGTCTCTTAGTCTTAAAGCTATTGATGATGCAAATGTAAGAAATGCAAAGCGCGATTTAATCTTCTTAATTATTAGACAGAGATGTAATTGAAAATTAAACAAGTTAGTTGTCAAGCAAAACTGTCACTGTGCTGAATCTATTTGCTGTTTTTCTTTCTGTTTTTACTGTAAATTGATTATTTTTGGCTCGAATATATTTTTTTTCTTTCTTTTTTTTTTTTTTACTATTTTCAGACACTTTATACAGTGAGTGATCAATCAATATTAAAAATAATCATTAGCTGCATCCCTAAATATCACTAGAAATAGAAGAATTTTATCGATTCACGAGGACTGGCACACATGCAGAGAAAATAATCAAATTTCCAGACACTCCAGAGGAGCTTCTCAGCACTCAGCAGTGTGTGTGATTTGCACTGTGACGTGCATGTATGTGTTCACATGTATGTGTCTGTGATCATGATAATGAAAGTCTGAACAGTGTTGAGGACTGATTCGATATAAGCCTCTTGATGGTGGGTTTGTTTACCGACCACCCCTGAAAGATAACGATGATGATGGGAAGTGTCAGATACAAATAAAAGACCCCCGGCTGCAATCTGAAAGAGAAATACCAAAGCTAAAACATGCTAAAGATAACACAAATATAAAGCCAGCACATGCAATATATACACACACACACACACACACACACACACACACACAGTCAGCCTTATCTATGTACATTTATTTTATTCCACCGTGATGTGGAACAGAAAAGAGCCTTTCTTCATTCACACATACACACACTCAGATGTCCAGGTATGCACAAATGTACAAAATCTCTCCGCTTTCTCTAACTCGCTGACACAACTCACAAACACGGACACACACAAACACAAACACACAAACACAAACACACAAACACAAACACACACACACACACACACACACACACACACACACACACACACACACACACACACCTGATCAAAGGTCTTGCCCAGGGAACCTCTTTCAGCCAATTTGTGCAGCTGTCAGGGTCTGGGCGATAGTGAGCTGTGTATGTAATGTGTCAGACACTGTGATAGGGAATCCTTTGAAACATTAAAATCTCTCTCTCTCTTTCTTTCTCTCTCTCTGGCATCCACGCTTTCTCTCCTCTTTTACCTCTCTCGCTCACTGTCAAATTTAACTCCACCATCGCTCAATCTCTCGCTCTATTCACCTCTATCCCTCCACTTCCCATACACTCGCTCTATATCTCTCCCTCTCTCCCTCCTCTCTTTCTCTCTTTTAAGGATTACTCTGCAGTCGGGCTGTGTGGACTGAAGGCTGCATCTCAGCTGGTATTGTTGATACACTCAGTACAGTGGAGCAGCTCTCGCAGTGGGGAATAGGCTCAGAGGCAGCGACACAAACTGTCACACAAAACAAACAGTCACCGGGTTTTTTCGTACATTTCATGCGCGGCTGAGCCTGTGAACAACAACGCACTGCACAACGCTGCTGCACGCTGTCATATATGTGCATGCTGCGACTATCTGATGAGCATATATGCGACTGCAAAGAGGAAAACAAGTTACTTATCCTCAAGACACTAGAATATGTTTCGAGCACATCTTCAAACATTTGCCTTTCACTGAGCTACAGTGTAGCTGTCATGGCATCACTTGCATCACCTTGAACAGGTAACAGACTGTTGGTCTGCGTATAGGCCCATTCATGATGTACATATTTGATCTTGCCTTGAAACTTGTTTTTTTATGGGTGAAAAAATAAAGAAAATATTCCTAAATAAATGAGTGTAGAAACAAAATGAATGCAGATGGATCCCAAAGACTTGTAGAACCTAGACCAAAGCATATTGAACCCGCTCTGTAGGGTCGCAGTGGCCAAACACCTTCAGACACTTAATGTTGCTTTTTTTCTTTAATTTGTCACATGGATATCATCAGTGAATCCAATAAATATTCATTTCATCTTGGAAACAACTGCTTGCTTTGGTCTGATTTGGAGAAATGTGGTTATAGAGGCTTAGTGACATAGTGACTAGACTCGTGTGGGTAGTCCTGCTGACTCCTGTGTCATAACTGTCTGCAGACCGTTTCTCTTTTGTGGAGCAGTTCATTTTCCAAATCAAAGTAGACGGTGCCACACTGCTAATTAGCTACAATAGCGTCCTCTGTTTTGGACTCTTCTGCTCCCAGTTCCCTCAAAGATCAGCACAGTCAAGATGACTCGGGCTGATTTGTTTTGCCTCCGTTAGTGAAGCCCTGCCACTCCAACCCCCCCACCCCCCGGTCCTGATTTTTGTTTTTGCATACTGAGGCTCAGTGTGTCTCAGTGTCTTGCCACTGTATCTATGCACATTGCAGAAGAGATATGCCAGAGGTAAAAGAGATGCAGAGAGACACAGACAAAGACAGTAACAGGGCTTGAGAGCTTAATAGCCAACAATGAGCCCATTGGTTTGCTGCTATAACTCAGTTCCATACATTTTAACAAGGCATCTCTAGCAATATGCTCCTCCATGTGCATTTAATATGATGTAACACATTCTTTCTCACAGCTGTAGGCGTGTATGTATTTATATATATATATATGCAGACATTAACACACATTCATTGCAGGATCAAGCTTAGCAGCATTTTAGCAGGGTCCATTATAGTAGGAGAGATGGAAAGATTCACTAAGTGACGATATGGAAGCACAAAGGGAGGGAAAGGAGAGGGAAAAGAAGTTGCACAGTCCCAGAGAGGTGTGAACTTTAGGTGAAAGGTAGGAAGGGAGGGATAAAGAGATGGAAGAGAGAGAGAGTGGAAGAGAAGGCGGCAGAGAAAGGAACAGCGAGACGGTGAAAGAGAGATGGCTGATGAAGAGATTTGAGTGAGAAGGAATAAGGAGAAAGAAGATGGGACATGGGAGAAAGGAAAGAGGGGGACATGGGAGAGTGGGTTGTTCCGGCCTCTTCTGATGCTTCCTGAAACACAGAGGAAAGAATGCGGGCTATTTTTAGGTCCAGTGCTGAGATTCTCTCTTACTGTCAGTGCCTCTAAACACAGCAGCGGAAGGGTTTAAGGAAGAGCTTATGAATACATCGGAATGGAAACATGGCTCCCAATATACCGTCTCCGTTTGGAGATTACACAAGCAGCTAAATTAAGCCTTGGTTATTGCTTCTGTCGGAAATCTTGAAAAGACAACAAATCTTTTCAGGGATTTAGACTGGCATGTCCAAGTCTTGCTTGATTGGAAAATGTGACTTCAAGGTGTTGCAATGACAAAACAGAAAAGAAATACTTACAATAATCTGAATAAAGGAAGGAAATAGCCATATTTAAGTTTGAGGAAACAGAGGAGACTGCAGAGAGTTCAGTTAATGCTGTGTACAGGTATAAAAAGCTTTCTTGGAGACAAGCCTAATGATATCCAATACAGGATACTTACAGGTCAAGTTAAGAAATGTGTAGGCTAGAGGTATAGCCTGTGATTAGTTTGGGGGCGTAAATGATATGTCTGGGAAAATCACACCAGAGGGTTGTGTAATAAAATCATTTCAAAGTCCAAATCCGTGACCAGCTCAGAATTCCTGGAAAAGGATCTGCACTTCTTTGAGTGTGTCCTTAAAAGAGGTGCACTGATAATCAAGTTTGTGAGACTAATGACAACCATACAGTGTCTGCATGTTTCATTAAGGTAAATGTAAGGCTTTTAAAGACCTCCTTTCATACCAGTTACGATAACATACCAAAAACAAATTTGCAGTTAAAGTACATGTCAAATACCAGTCTTTGTGATTGGGGTTATTTGTCACTGGACAAAAACATACCACACCAGCCGCTATATTTTATAAGTGTAATACTAGATGTTACTATACCCTTGAGCTAATGCAGACATAATTATCGTAATTTAAGTCTGGTTAAGGCTTTGAGGGCCTGCAGACACACTGCAGTTTTTTGAGGCAGAAATAACTGGATATCATGTTTTACCAGGGTGTCTGCAAGTTTCATCAGCCCATACTCAGGATCATTGTACGGTCAATCAGAATGGAAAATGATCACTTTAATTAAATATGCAGAAAGCTTACCTATCAGGATATAGTCTGCATGGCCTATTTAATATCCCATCAGAAAAATGGTGCAACAACATAAAGCAGTAAATTAATACTATTCAATACACACCGTAGCACAAGAAAAAAAGACAGCTGGTACAATTGTTCATCTTCATCAAAATGCTTCCCTTGTCTATCATAATAAAAACCTGTCTCTTTTCAGCTCTTCCTAAAATAAAGTCTTTGTTCTGGTATTTTAGAAGTAGCGGTGCCGTGAAGCCACTGTCTTCTTGTGCTCGCTGCTTGTTCATCTTTCCGCCATTACATTTCATGTTCTTCCATTTTCACTCTCTCTGGTCTTCTTGTTTATATCTCACCTCTCTCCTAATTTCCTCTCCTCTCTCATCACTCTCCCGGTCCCCTTCCCAAACAACTCCTTCCCTGTCTCTGTCTGTCTCCTCAGAAAATCAGGTCGTCTAGGTTGCTTCCCAGTGGAACGCCATGTTCCAGCTGTCTACCTCTCTGTCTCTCTTGTTAACATCGGCAACAGCAGCATTAACAACACTTGGGCTGTCATAAACAAGTTGCACAAACAACCCAGGAGGACATCCAGTTTGGGTTCGGTGCTGACTGACCTGGTTGAGAGATAAGGAGATAAGGAGATGATGGAGAGCAACTGTGGTGATTTTTTGAACTCTCAGTGAATTCCTGCGGCTGTGTTTTTGAGAAGGTCAGAGGCCTACACCTCAGAGGAGGGGGGGTATGAGTGAGTTTAAAGGAAAGCAGTTTAACTTGGGATTGATTTGAATCTGCAAGGCTATTGTTCTTGGGGTCAAAGCTGAGTGAATGTTTGTGTGTGGGGTTATGGGAAATGTTGGTTGATTGTTGGTGAAAAACCCAAAAAGCTTGTGCAATAGCTTTCTGTATTTGAGTAGATTCTACTGTAATGTAATTGTACAAAATGATGTTGGTGCAATTCATCTTTAAGTAGCTCTATGTTGAGTCAGACAGCAGTCCACTCACAAACCACACAGCAAGAGGAGGTTGTTTGAAGATGGGTTCATGTCGAATGATGTATGGTCAGATTATACCTTTATACAGTAAATACAAATAAATTACATTGTTTTGTTCATTTGATAAGAATGTTAAAAGTATTTTGACCAAAAGCTAAAACATAACATGGAAATGTAATGTAACACTGGTGGAGTGTTGGCTCTGTGGTTTTCACCATCACTTTACAGCAAGTATGTCCAGTGTACGAATACTGGCTATGGAGGTCAAGATGGTGGGTGGGCACGTAGCGCGATTAACTTTCATGGAGAAGCATGGATTGAAAATAATTTGGGTCATGCTGAATCATCCAATTTTGACGTTCTTGTTTGGCGATAGAGTTGGTGCCCCGGTGTCCTCCCAAAACGGAGAGACACGGATGTTAGGGACATTTTCTTGCCCTGTCTGACCAGGAGTTGCAAGTGGAAGGAAATAGGCACCATTTCTGGATTTACTGGTACTAGCTTAAATGGAATAAATGTAGTGGATGAATTCTGGGTACTGATGGCCAAGTAAGGATTTTATTTACTTTTCCTTTCTCCTTTAAAGCAAGTAAGTTCTGCCAATGCACATATCTCATGCTGAACATATGTGTACTATGCACATGTTGGCTCAGATTCAAGTCCTTGCTAAAGCGATTTACTTGCATATGTTCTGTCTTTGCTGTGATCAACATTCACTGTGACAAACAAATCGAACTACATTAAAGCGGCTGACCTTACGCCGTCTTTCTAAAAAAGAAAAAAAAAAAAACCCTTCCTGAGTGACGTCCAAGAAAATCATTCCAGCACATTACTTCAAAACCCACCCGATGGTTTTTTTCCTCCATTTCTCTGAGTATATTAAAAAAAAATCATACACTACATTCCTCTTTCTTAATTGCATGACCTCTAGCATGCAAGTTACAAAAAGGGAAAAAAAACATGCATATTGAAGAGGAGCTTTGCACAAAGCTCTTTTATTATGTATATTTATGCAAATGACACGTTAGTTTATTCAACAAAGTCTCTCTTGCTCCTCCTCTCATTACCCCCTGGTCAGTGTTTGAACCCTGCAGTATGCATGATGAGCAGCAGGAGATGGGGTTCGTGAATGGTGATTGGTTTTATACAAAACCTATATACGAGGGAAAAGTATGAAGGTTTCATTGCTCTTCAATGACTCCCCTCAAAGTTTCAAATTAAGCAATGTTAAATATTGCAGAGGTCTATCAGCAGCAGCTCCACTTCTTTGTCACCGCTAATGAACTATGGATGTCTCCTTATATGGTGAACTGTGTATTCCTACCTGCCGCTTATCATCCAGCAGTGCTTCTATCCCTCTTTATCTTTATCATCTCCTCCTTGCATATTAATAATCTCATGCTGCCCTCCCATGTCCCTCACCTCTTCACTGTTCTTGTCAAACATTTTGCTTTTCTCCTCCTACATAATTTCATCTCCTCGTGTTTCGTCTTCAACTTTCTACTCATCTCCATACCTCAGCTGCCGACACCCTCTGCCCTCTCCTCTTTTTCTGGCCCATCATCTCTTTTCCTCTTGTCTCATCTTTTCCTCGTACTCACGCTCCTCCTATCTGCTGCCCCCCTCTCCTCTAACACTGTGCTGGAGATTAAAATATGAGGAAACAATCAAGCTCTGGCTCATTAGCATATGAACGGGGGGCTGACAGGCAACTGCAGGCACGACAACAGAGCCCTGGAAATCCACCGCAGAGCTTTTTTTAATCCCAGGAATGACTTTTTACCGTATTTTTGTTGAATGAGACTGAACAATCCTCTGCCAGTCCTTTCAGGCAGTCAAATTACCATCAGAATAAGAGGGCATGAGAATAAGACAGAATGCTTATATAGCATCAGGTCAAAGAATGGAGACTATAGAATAAGTGTGCAGACAGAATAATGTTTCTCCACGGCAACAATGAGACGCTAAAAAGATAGGAATTGGCGTGTGTGTCTGTATGTGTGGCTGCATGCACTTGTGTGTTGGGTTCGTCTTCTCACAGCAACAATGAGGAACTGAAAAGATAGCAATTGGCATGTGTGTGTGTGTGTGTGTGGGTGCTTGTATGTTAGGGTGTGGGGGGGGGTCTACTCTCATTAGTGAATCAATTTAAATGTCTCTATAAGCACGGCAACAACACAGGTCATGACATACAGTATATCATGAGGCAACAGAAATGGGAATGGTAACTTATTACATTACTGAAACATAGTGAAAGTTGCAGAGGTGGAAGTTATGAGAAAGCACAGTCGGGTTACTGCCAGTCTATATTACCACACTTCAGTTAATATTGCTGCTCAAGTTGTTTGTGTCCCATGATAAACCCATTGAAATGAAACATCACATTTTCAAAGTGATAAAACACACACATACAGCACACACACAGCACCATGTAGCAGACCACATACTTCACAACATAAATTGAGACTTTAGATAAACCTGTCAGTTATAATAAGACTAAGAGTCTAAAGCCATGCTAGCAGCTCTTTGAGGCGGTACTTTGGCACAGCAGTGCTTTGAGCTAAACACTAATGCTGCATTCATGCCATGTTGGCAGAATGGTAAAAACAAGAAAAACATCCCTTATTCTGACTTGCGAGTGTTCATGCATTATTCCAGGGTGGTTAGCTCTAGTGCTAACTTTGGAGTCACATCAGATAAACAGCCTAAATTAGCTTCTTTTGTTGTGTTTACGTATTTGTAGCAATTCATTACCAAGTGAAACCAGATGCAAACAGTCTATGGCTCCTATAAAATGAGCTGAATGGATGGTATTAGTTTCCTAATATCTTCAACAGAGAATTACAAGTTGCAGGCTGACGTGAATGGATTTTCCCAATCGGCTGCTTCTAATTATGGTTTAAATGATATGACCTGAACACAGTGTGACAGCGGGGTATACTCACAATGGCACAGTTAACATGCAAACTTTTGGCAGATGTACTGTACAGTGATGTACCTCGTGGGAAAGTAGTCTCATATTTTGTACTCCACTATATGTTCACCAGCTTATTTTGGCCTGTTAGCATGATAACACTTGCTAAATAACACTAAACAAAAAGTAGGGCTATAGCTCAGGAATAAAAAACAGATGTCTGCAATAAATGTTATAACAATCCGTCCGATAGTAAACTCTAGAAAAACTACTATGTTACGTAAGTAGTCCATTCAATTCTTGTAATTTTTAAACTGGGAATTTTCAAATTTACACATACACATCCATCTCCCTACAATGGTAGGATGTGTGCTAGCACTCAACAACAGGACACAGCTGAGCTGCACTGTAAAACAAAGCCACGGTTGATTTATTCTATTCCACATAATCTATGTTAATGGAAGTCATATGAAAAGACTGTAAACAAGAACTCCTGTTTAAGGTCATTTCACTGAGCTATGGAGGCCAACAGAATGTGAAATTGTGAGACATGTGATGGTGCAGTAGGCGCCTGCACATAGATTATTCAACTCATATGATCCTGCATGGGGACTGCAGGGTTTACTGGTAATTCCTCTTGTAAGTGAGGCGATGTTACTGCGTCAATGCACCACTACATCTATATACAGTCTTGTCTAATGTAGTAACAGGGTTCTCTGTGCCTCTCTCACTCAGATCGACCAGGTCTGATTTAAACACAATTATCTTTACCTTGTCTGCTCTCGGGGTCACTGACCATTCATTATTACTCTGCTTCCTTCCTCCACTGTATCCCTCGTTCCTTCCTGTTTCTCTCTCTGCTCTAATTAAATTCCTTCATCAAAAAGAGGAGTAAATAGTCAGGGAAAGAGAGAAGAAGAGGAGGGAGGGGTAGAGGGATAGATGGAAAGAGGGAGGGATGGAGGAAGAGATCAGAGTGTAAGAACATATTGAGCGGAATCCATGCCCGCTGTCTGAGATCAGATGATGACCTGAGGATATCTAGAGGGAAAATCCATAATAGGCCATCTGAACAAAGGTAGAGCTCAGTCAAATCATTATGTTTTTTATTTCTCAGGTGGAAGATTAGACAGAGAGAAATACATAACACAGTTAGTCAGTCAGACTAGAGGTACATAGCAAATGATCGGACACACATGAGTTATATTCAAAAATTTTTACAGTCAGAACTTTCGTTCAGAAATGAACCTATAAAGCGTGCACTTTACTGTATACTGAAACTCGTGATTTATGTTCTATGCACTGTGATTCAACAGTATCTTAGTAGAGTCGACTGCCAAAACAAATTGCATCTGGATTAGGACTGGACCAATATAATATTGTGAGGGGATGCCACACCATTTTCCACAGGAAATTCCATGTGTTGAAATACTGAATGGCAGCATGAAGTAACCCCGGTGTTAAATACATTTAGGTCACTAAACCGTTTCAACTCTCACTCCTCCTTTGTCCCTGTGAGAGATGATACACACAAGCTCACATTTATAATTCAGAATCCAGTATTGAGCCATTCATCAAATCAGAAAGAGACATGGTTCGCCCATTTAAAAAAAACAAAAAACAAAGGCTGAACAGTGAGTGCAGCAGTCGATGTATTCACCGATCATAACCAAAACACTCTGTGTGCTTGAATTGATTTAAAGGCCTGATCAAATTACCTGGAAAAGGTTAAAAGTATCCATTACCGACTAACATGTTTTTGCTATTGAACACATGGAGAAAAAGGGGAATGCAGCTGTAACCTGGAGGCATAAAAATACCAAAGTATTCAGTGCGGAAAAACCCATCTTAGACGAAAAATATCACAGTGAGCAGATGCAAGGTAAAGAGCGGCAGTGGAGTGAGCAGAAATAAATCTCTCTCGAATACGCTTTGCTGATAGAACATATCGCTATCTCTGTCCTTCCTTCACTTTAGCCTTACGAAAAGATCAGTGCAACATTGAGGACACAAAATATACAACCAGGTCTGTTTTTTTCCATTTAAATTCTAAAAAGAGTAGAATATCAAAACATAAAAAAAAAAAAAAAGAAGGATAAAACCAGAAGCAAACAAATGCAAAGAAAGAGAAGACATTGTGAGGGAAGGGAAGCACGTATGACAAAGGTAAATCAAGGATGGAGAAGACAGGAGAGGAGAAGACAAGAGAGAAGCAGAGGAAGGAAGGAAGGCCACCAGAGAGGTCACTTCTGCTGTTAATAATTTATCCTTTAAAAACCAGTCTCAGGCTTTAATTGGCGCTGTGGCTTAATCCTGAAACACACATACACATACACCTCGGGGAGCCTCTTAGCAGCTGTGCTCCAGCTAAATTGGCTACAGTATAGCGACGACAGCAGCGACTTCCCTCCAGGTATAACAGTCAGCCAAAACAGCAATAGCAGGCCTGCCAACCACGTCTCATGAATCTGGGCGTGACACTTCTCAGCTTCTATCTGTCTCACGCTCGCTGTCATGCTCTCAAAAGAAATCTTACGGCAAATCAAAACGACAAGACGTTAGTCCCTCGGCACGGTTGTTAGCTTCATAAACACCCGGCTCACTTCAGTTGTAATCTGCATTTAGCTGAGGAAGACATCGGAGGCTTTTTGCTTGACTTGGATTTAAGTCATTCATTTGATGATTTAAGGCTTGACTAAGTGCAGAGGAAAATGACAGGTCGTGCTTTTGCCTTTTCAGAGCAAGTCATTACTGTCATATGATAACCCCATAATCACAATTTGTTCTTATTTTTTGTGTGTCCCTCGCTATGCCAACATGACTCACTCAAAGCCCTTTTGTTGTTTAAAATCTGCAGAGGTACTACTGAGCAAAATGCGAACTTTCTGTTCATTACTTGAAAAATAGTTAACGTGCAGCCGTTTTCAACCTGAGCTTCAACGTTGTGTGTATAGCAACAAATAACATCAGCGTAAGTAGTCTACAATCCATTCCTCAACAACAGAGTAGATCATGTGTCTTTTGCATTCTTCAGTGCGCATGACACACGTCTTAACTGCTTCAACTGTGCGTTTTGTCTCATTCACAGTACAGAACAAAAAATATCTAAAGAACCATTTACGGGGGCCTCAATCAGTGGATGTAAAGTTAAATGGACGAGGAAAACATCTGAGGACAGAAACTTCCCTTCATTCATCTTTATTGGGTTTTATGTTTCCGACGCACTTTTTTATTGCCATTAAACATCCTGCTTTGTTCGGACAAACTACAAGAACAATCTACAATAAATGTCATGCAAACTGTTTAACATTTATCCCTTCCGGCATTGCCTTCTCTGAGCGCTGTCCAGCTGAAGGCACTCTGGCAGCATTATAACTGTGCCTGAAGGTTGATGAGCACCATTTACCGCCCCCATACCCTATCCTCACACATCAGCTCTGCTGGTGAGATAAGCACTTTGGCCTTCAGTTGATCCGAGGGGAAACCCTGCTATCTGTATCAGATCGCCTCTCATATGCCAAGATTGTATCTTTATATGAAAATTGAGACATTCTGTGCAGCTAGTAGAACACTGTGTCTGTTGCATTTATCAGTCACAACCTGCCTGATCAACAATATAAGTCAAAATGAGTATATCATCAATAAGTATTTCTGCTGTTATGCCATTCCTGTTTATGTATCACGTTTTTTGTTTTTTCCTTTTTTTTTTAAATTTGATTAATTTAATTTTTGACCTTCAACTAAAAATGTATTTCATGAATCTGTTTTGTTTTTAAATTTCTGCATGTGTGTTTATTGTTATTATTGGGTATCAATATCCTTGGGTATTAGCAACACCCAATTAGAAATTCCTCATTATTTCTTCTCCTAAATAATCCTGAAGGCAAGAACCTTCACTTTATCGGCTGTCATCTGCGTCACAACTTAGAAAAAACATTTATCTGTCGCTGCAGTTGATGCCACGTTCAATCTATGAATCGGATGTAATTAACAGTTCAGATGCTAGGTGACAGCATGCAGGTGACCGTGGTTTACCAATAACCCCCAATGTGTCACCTCAGAGTCTGCGTTATTGTGAATTGCATTTCCACCTTGAGAATTAGATTTCCAAAGTGAGATAAAAACTAGTCCGAGAGTCGCTGCAGTCCAAAATCACCCAGACAGCGAGGTTATCAGCCAGACCCCGGCACCATGAGAATACATAGTGTCTCCCAAATCCTATTGTACCATGAAATGTCACAGCACATTAGCTACAAGAGGGATTACCCTTCCTTGAAAGTAAAAGAGGGAGGGAGGGAGGGAGCCATTGAAGGGAGATAGAGAAACAGAGGGAGCAGAGTTATACACAGGGAGCCTGTGGGAATGTGCATGTGAACACATGTGGGTGCATACAGGTAAGTGTGGGATGAATATAAACTAGTTCATGCTCTGTAACCTGTAATTGTATTTGTATAACCTTGCTAACTATTATATATTTCCATCATATATCCACTTTTCCTTCTCTCTTCTGTTCCCACTCCTTTCCTTTCCTCTATCCTCTTTTGTGCCACTGGTCATGATAATCTCTAGATCTTGATTTGGCTATGTTTATGAATTATGTACACACACACACATGCGCACACACACACACGCGCACACACACACACACACGCACGCACTCACTACATACACACACACTGCTTATCTATGACTGGGAAGTTGAGCTAGGTTGGCAGCCTGAGACCAACAGCTTGTGGCTGTACTATGGAAGAAAGCAAGAGTCTGTCTCTGTTGCTTTGTCTCTGTTTTTCCTCTCTACTTTTGTCAGCCCCCGTTTCCCTTCTGCCTGGGTTTGTCACTCAATCTGTGATTCAGCCGGACTTCCTGTCTCTGACTGACTGTTGTAAAGACTGTATGTTTTGAAACATGAGGTCCAGCCTGACTCCATTTCCTCACGTTATGTAGTGTATAGTTCCATAATCTTATTTTTACATTTTTGCAATGTAGAATATGATTAAGCTTTCTTGGGCAAGAAAACCATAAGCATGCAATAATAAAAAGTCTAATAATAAGAACCGTGGCACCCTGGCGATACAGCTCTGACAATATATATTTCAGAGCGCGGTCAGAGGGGTATTTGCTGAGAGCAATTAGAGTGAAGACTGTGGAGGATATACAGTGTGATCCAGAATGGGAAAGTGACATATGGATTTGAAGAAGTTCAATTTGTCAGTGACAAAGCCAGCTGACTCGGCTGGTCCCACTTGAATGAGGAGGGGATTCCTCCTAGTACCAGGGAGATCTTTGATCCAAATAACTCTCCTCTTATAAGCTTATTTTATAAGCTCTTCATATTTCTTTCTGCCCCCCCCCCCCTGTCTTATCTGTGCCTTCGTTCCCTCTCACTCTGACCCTCTCCTTTATTTCCTCCACTTCTCCTCTGCTGTTGCATTTTAACTTTTTTGACCCTGGCTGAACAAACCACCAGACACCTCCTCCAGACTGTAACCCACACCACCTGGGCCTGCGCCACCATAGTGTCTTTGTGAATATGAGTTGAGCTTTAGGCTCAAGTGGAGGGAGATCACAGTGTCCTTATGTAATGTGCATTATGCTATGATATGTACTCTCCCTCTTACGTATACGGTGTGCCGCTGTGCCGCTGTGCCCGCTGCAGTGTTTCTATGAGAGCAACACAGCTACATGTATGTGAACGTGGCACAGCGGGAGTGGGCAGAGAATCTTTATTGTATTTTCAGTTGTATGTTCCTCTGATTCTTCCTTTAAGTACCGGCCACTCACTCACCCAACCCGATTTTAGAACCAGATTTATTTCTGGACAGTACACAGACACAGTCACAGTACCCCATAACAACAGATATCCATTACTGGAATACATTGACTTTTGAAAATAATCCTTTGGATCAACTTACTGCAATGCAATAAGAAGACCGGTTGCAGTTTCACCTCTGTCTGGTAAGTATTTAATCCACTATGCTGCTTTTGAGATAACTAAAGCAAAACTGGAGCGTCAAATTTAGTCGTCAGTATGATCACTTCAAATATTGGACGAGAAACTGGTGGCAAATGCACCCATTTCAGCATCTGTTGAATCTGTCAGACTGAAAATAATATCATCAGGTTTCATCTGAATTCTGCACAGAACAAAAGATAATCTGCAGTTATTGTACGCCTTGTATGCAGGTGGGTCTCCCTGCGTACTGATGTGAGTGTCCCCCACGTCATTGATTTCTTCTTGAGAGAGACAGGGAGGACTAAGAGAGACCTCAGCTGAGAGGATAATTCTAGGGTTGGTATTGGTAAGAGTGCTACAGTTAGTATTTTCTGTCACAGCGGTGCACTGAATGCTCCTCCTGTTGTACTCAGAGCCCCCACTGCATCTAATCTAGCAGTTGACAGTTGCTGTGTGTGTGTGTGTGTGTGTGTGTGTGTGTGTGTGTGCATGTGCGTGTATGTGAATACATGATTTTATTGCATATACAAATACTCACAGTACATCTCATTTACGCCTACATATGTGCCTGTATGTTCTGAGTTTTTACAGTCACCATAAAATGGCATTTTGAATGTCTC
The DNA here is from genome assembly GCF_002814215.2 of Seriola lalandi dorsalis. NCBI lineage: Eukaryota > Metazoa > Chordata > Actinopteri > Carangiformes > Carangidae > Seriola > Seriola lalandi. Next base: position 431,689 of record NW_019524889.1, on the reverse strand, counting down.
ACAACGTGATGTTATTTGTAGAAGACATGAACCAGAGATGAGGGATTAGTCAAAGTGAAGCGAAAGAAAACCAGACTTTTTTGATGGGAGGAAAGAGTGGGTTCAGGATTTACTGTTTTCCACAGAGTAAAATTAATGGGATTGTAATAAAACTATAAAAGTGATAATGTGTATATATATCCATTAATATGTAACTGCATATACCTGCTGCTGAATATCTAGGTAAGAAATGTAATTTGTTTATATTAAATTATGTTACAGCATCTTTTTGAAGATTCACTGAAACAAATAGATTTCAGGTGTGGTGGGGATGATTTTGGGCAACCGGCCACTTGATTACATTTGTGTAACACAGCATTGTCTCAGAATCTCCCTGAAATAAGCAATGTATATATTTCGTAGCATCATCATAGCGCCTCAAAGCCCCGAGAATAAATACTCAGGAGAGGGGGCAAAACAAAAAAACGCCAGGAGGTGGAGATAAAGAAAACATTAGACATGAAGATCAACAGAAAAGGACCGCATAATACAGTGATGTTTATATTACGATGTTTTGGGAAATCAGGCACAGCTCAGCCAACTTCTCCAGAGTTGGAGTGAGTCAGTGACCCATGAATCATAGGTCAACCCAAAAACAGCGAAATGGCAACCGGAACCCTCAGAAACACCCTCAGCCACAAATATGCAGAGTCTAAGAACAATGTCAAGCTTTGATAGGAGAGTCTTCTTAATGTACTGCACTGTCGCCCCGTAGTACATATTGCATAAAGAACATCCTCTTAATGTATAAAGTGCATTTTAATGGGTTTCAAAATGGCATCCACAAGCGTAGACGCATGTACACACATACTAACTAAGCCTATATATGCACACATCAGCTATGCACCACATACACTGAGCACGGGCGTACAAACATTCAAACATATACGCACATGGAGATATTGCCTGCCGGGTTCTTAATTATTCATACAGGAAGTTATATCAATGAAAAATGCAGATCGTGCTGTACCACATGTAGCAGACAAATGTCTCTGTCTCCTCTTATGGTTCAGCACAAATGACGGCACTGGGGTGAGGTCTGAGCTGCCCTAAACAGAGACCGAAAAAAAAAAAAAGAATTATTACGAGCTATTATTGAGCAGTGGCTTCGGTTAACGCTCAGCTTGCCGTTGCCAAAATGTGACAGGCCCCTTGACTCCTATCCATTCAACTGCATTTTTTTTAGCAATACCAGGTGAGCCTCTGCTGCTCTTTAACCATTGGCTAAAGAGCAGCAGAGTGCATGTTCAATATTTCAATATTTGAAAAAGCAAAAGGATGGATGACTCGCCAAATTCTGCAAGCTGTGTTACCACTTTTGAAGCCGTTATGTTGTCTGTTCAAGTTAAATCATGCACACCTCAAACATTTAAAACCACTTTCAATGTTATTTTTACCCTCAACTGTCAGTCTCCTACACACAGAGAGACTAACGTGGAAAGACAGCTCTGCCAGCGTCTTAGCCAATGAACTATTATTATTGGAGCCTACCTTGACTTTAAACTGTGGGGTGTCTGGGTGGGGGAGCTTGAGTATGCAGTAATTCAGCCTCCTACTGGCAGAAACTGCAAGGTTATAAGTACATTAAAAGAAATCAAGATGAAAAAACAGTAGCAACGTCTGTAATCTATTTCCCATCTCCTCGCTGAGATAAAAAAATCAGAGACACTGTAGGAATATCGCAGAGATGTCAGAGCGGCGATTAGTGTTCTCAGTGCTGTTATAGTGGCTGCGTTAGCTCTGCTAATCTGCTGCTTTATTGTGCAGCTGCACCAATATCAGCAGCAGAGTAACTGCATCCAACAGTTGCACACACAAACCCTATTTGAACATCCTCAACACTGTCACACAAGTACTACTTTCTCACACACACACACACACACACACACACACACACTCAGTGCATAGTGCACTGAAAGGCCAGGCAGTACAGCACGCCTCAGTAGTGTGTGCCAGCCTAATCTAGTCAGGCCTTTTATCCCATCTCCTCCCTCAACTTCCACTTAAATCAACACTTCACTGAGAGCTACAAAGCTAGTTTGCACCCTCCACACACACGTGCACACACTTTACTTCTCCTCCTTCGTTGTTCATCTCTGTTTATGTCTCACTTTGGCGCTCTCGCCTCATCTCTCTGTGGCTCAGGCGCAAGCAGAAACACACACCTCACACGCACACTCTTGAACACGCACAGACTCACACAGGCGCGCATGGACGGTCACACACTGAAATATACTTGTACACGACACACATTCTCACACAACTTTCGAAAAAGGCTGGTAGTCTCTGAGGAGAGCCGGTAGTGTGAATGAATAGACGCTGAATGTGCCTTAACAATCTGTGCCCAGTCAGCTGCGTTGGCCACTGCCCAGGCTGAGAGTTGGTACCCCAGAAAATAATTATCCACTGAACAAAAGCATGACTATTCTGGCTGGCATTATAGAGGTCTCCCTGAACTCCATGTATACTGATTCAGTCAGCAAGTCCTCATACCTAAATAATAAAAAAAAAAAGGTCACTATGCAGACAAACCACTGTCCCTAAATAAAAAAAAGCACATTTTACTGAATTGCCCCTGGTTAAGATTAGGGAAATATTTTCATAGTTAAAAGTACAGTAAGAGGACGACGTGCACCTGTCATCAGGAAAATGTAACCACAGGTCAATTTATGCATATGAAGGACCGGAGCTGTTGTCTTCGAGTGAGGACAGCCTTGAGGTAGCTGTCGAGAACTTCCCAAATGTTTCTTCACAGATGGGGCGGAGTCAGGAGCCAAAAGCAGCAGACCTACAGGAAGCAACTTACTGTAACGCCGCAGACATGTTTTTGTTTATACGTTTTGGTGCCTTTATTCATAAATGTCAAGCTCAAAATGTCACAAACACCAGATGAGCCTGCCAACAAACAACACAACATGGTGATTTGGTGTTACACTATCTTTAGCAAATCACTGGCATATGAGTCGGCACACACACGCAAGCAATCTTGCCCTCACACACTCACACACACACAGTAGAAAATACAAACAGCTTACTTTCAAGTGTCATTAGTGACCATTCACTTTGGACGTGCTCCCTGCAATCAGCAACGGACTATGTTTGGACTGCCCTAAACACGCATGCCCATACACACTGACACACACTCACACACACAAGCACGAACAGTTACGTAGACGGCTCTGATAAAAAGCATGAGAGCTACGAAAAGTAATTTGACTGAGGCCCAACAAAAGGAGTGTTTTCACAGGATAATCCCAGGCTGGGACTGCAGGGGTTCTGTGTGTGAGTGTGTGTTTGTGCGTGTGTACCAGAACCCTGGAGAGTGGGTGTCTACGTTTGTATATTTGTACTAGTGCAATTGTGTGTGTGTGTCGGTGTGGGATCAAGCTGAGCAGGGAGGGTTTTATTCAGGATTTCATTAGCAGGGAATAGGAGATGTTGGCCTGGTCAGCCACCTCTGGCTCAGGGACAAGAGTGTGTCTGTAACAGCTAAACTGTCTGTGAGGGCAAACACTGTGGCAGTTTTATAGAGTTTAACTGTGTTTCTTTTATAAATTCCCCCTCAGACTGAGAAAGAAAGAGTGCAGAGGTTGAGCTCCAGAGTTTATTCACACTTGGAGCTGTCCTACAGTGCCTCCGGATAAACAAAAAGATGCTTCTTATGTGCTTGCAAGCGCTTTAAAGTGACACAGATTTAAACACTATCCGTGGTAAGGTGAGACACTGGAGTATCGAGGAGAAAGCACTGTGTGTGCTCAGGCTGAATATTTTCCTGAGGTTTGGAAATAATGTATTATTCTTTTCTACAGAAACAGTTCATTTTTGCTGTTAGCCTTAAACATTAATTATTTGGATAAAACAATATTCCTGATTTAAAAAAATATATTCCATTTATAAAAAAAAAAAAACACTTGCACAATGTCAAGCATGCAGAATATTGATCTTCTGTTTTTTGCCACATCCTCTTACCAGAATGGACATGTCAGAGTGGTTCTACTGGAAATAATGATAAGCTCTTTTAGTGGTGAGCTGAAATAATCACTCTGTGCGCTGAGTCCTACACATGGAGCCATTTGGAGGAGGATTTCATCCAGTTGTTTGGGTGGTTTAAGGTGTGGGACCAGCAATAATTCTGCATGCTTGGGGGGTTGGAGGTATTTGGTAAATGTTCTGCACATTTTATCTTTAGGTTACTGATTTTGCATGTTGTTGCTAAATTTAATGTGGTTAGGAGATGGCAGCTTTCCCTCATTACATACATTAGTCTTCCGCACGGACTAGTACATGAATTCTAGCAGATACACAAGCACATGCACATGCGTAAAATCCTGGAGATCCTGGAGTCCTGCAGTTATTTGGCCCAGAAAAGACTTTGGTAAGAAATCCCTGCAAATACTAGGATCTAATTATGTGGGCTTTCACTGTAGTGTCTGCTTTAAGGTTTACCATAAGTGATTGCAAAGTAAATATGTGTAAAACACGGGCGTTGCGTTATATTACAAGGTAGAGCTGAAAATCTAACCCCTAAATGCTTGAGTTGGATTTATAGTTGCTGCAAGGGGCTAACAAGAGTCTTGCTGTTAATACCCACAGTGTAGGTTTTGACTTATAGTTGAGCACCACATTTTACCCATTGACAGCTCCATCACAACACTCGATGGGTGTATTAATTACAGAAGTAATTAAAGATGTATGCTTTAATTATATTCTCCGCATTAACAATGTTGACATTCTTTTACTAACTTTGTGATGCATGAAAAGCTGGAAAGTTCCGCTTCGATTTGTTAATAAATATGAGACTTTTTTTCCAAGCAAAATTCTTATCGTCCACAAGTAGCGTGGTATTTTTGTTTGTGATCGACTGTCTTTGTGTTTACGCATTGAGAACCTTGAGTTTGGAATAGAGAATGCTAACAGATGTCAACTATAATATATGTATGAAATACAATTTATACAGCCTTTACGTCATTGCTGTGGCTTCACCCGACCTGTGTTTATTGAGACCATGCGTTTCCATCAACTGCCAGAGAAAGACAAACATTTCAGGGGTTCAAATCCACAGGTGATTACAGACACTCTAAAGAAACTCTTTGAGGGTTTCTTCCATTATATGAAGCAAAGGATATCCAGTGGAGTCTCTTTCACATCTTCTCCATTGAAAAGTCAGACTCTCTTTACAACTGGTGTCACTACCCTTTCACTCTCTCCTTTTTTCAGAAATGGCTGCACTAAACATCTCCAGCCCTTTGGAGGACGTTAAAAGGCCTTCTGTGAAATGTAAGTAAACTGAGAGTAAACTGGTAAAAGACAGAATTACTGGAATGAGGTTAGAGATCACAGGTCTATTCTATTTAATCGTGTAAAGGCATTCAGGTTGTAGAATTTTTTTTTAACATGTGTCACCTGCGCTGCCTTGAGACAAGAATAGATAAAGTAACAGATACAGGGAGAAGAGTGAGAATGAGAAAGGAATAGAGAGTGGAGAGCGAGAGAGAAGGAAGCAACAGCAAAGTAGGAAAAGGAACAACATATGGAGGAAAATCCCCCAGGCCATTCTTTCAATTATCTCTCTGATCCCTGGTGTAAGGATCACTCGCCCACCAACGCACAAACCCTCACACCTCACCCCGTCACACGGTCTCACCAGGGAGTTAACACAATGAACGAAAAATGAGAATAAGAAATGTGCCGACCGAATCCGCACATCAACAGCAATAATGACATCTCCCATTTAATGCACAGAATGCATGCAAATAATGGTCAAATATTATAGATGAATATGTTTTCATTATGTAAATATATTTGTTCTGTGACAACAAAGTGTTGTCACATTTCACATTTACATCCTATAAGAAACAGTCTGGATAAAATCCAGACGTGCTCAACATAGGATTTTTTTGTCGTTGAACAAATGAGAGATCAGCTTTATAGATTTTTGGCCCTTTTTATTTTTTTTTTCAACATACTTTGGCCCCAGACAACCCTGAATATAAAAAGTACTTTAGAAAATGAATGAATAAATGTGACTAAAAGATGATGGGCTAATTAAATTTAAAATTCATTATAGATAATTAAATAGCTGTCGTTAGGTCTGAACTACATATGTCATACAATTTAGCGGGCTTTAATGAAAAATATAATTTTATTCATCAAGAAACAAAAGAAGCATCTGAACTATACGCACTGCTTCAATTTGTGTGTCACTTAAAGAAGGAGATATTGAAATTCGTAATGTCAGCGTATTCGAGCCTGTACTGTCAGAGCAGGTGTAATGACTATGATCAATATCTGCTCATTTGTAGCGCACGGGCTGACCCTTGTCCCTTGCCCACATTCTGTGTAAACAGCTTGACATGAGGATATCATGGGTCAATGCGTTTGGTGTAAAAAAAAAAAAAAAAGAGCCCCCACACAACATACACCCTTGAGCTAGGAACAGGCCTCGAGATAACTGAAACAAACATGGACAAGAATCCCAATACGTCTTAGTTGACCAGATCACATACATTTTATATCTCAACAGAGGAATGAGAAAGAAAAAAATAATGAGAAAGGAGCATATTTTGGATGCGTAAATACAGAGGACAATACTTTAAACTACAGGCAGACTATAAATAGAGTTGCATTGCTAGCAGTTGGGATTCAACATCTTCATCGTTTGCTTTACTAATATATGCTTTAACGGAGGTTAAGTTCTACATTTGGGTGAGATAGATGGGGAGATATAAACAACAATAACTATTAACTAAACAGTAAACACCAGTTTTAAAAAGCAAAAGTATTTCTCTCACTTATAGATTTGATGTTCCAGATGCTCCAGTTCCAGGTGAGACAACACAAGTTACCTGTTTACCTGTTTTTACCCAGTTAAAAAATAAAAACAATCAAGCCTACTGAAAATAATCCAGATTATCATGTAGTTAAATTTCAATATTTCCAAACTGTATTCATCTTTCAACCTTGAACTTTAGACAGTTTCCTGAGCATTCTGTAGTTACTGTATATTTGAAGGCCACAACCCATATAATGCAGAGATACTAGTATTTAAATCTCCCTCTATCTCCAAAAACTAGATCAGCCTCATCGCCAGGGGCCATACCCTCTGCACTGAATTACTCACACACACACACACACACACACACACACACACACACACACACACACACACACACACACACACACACGAAATAGCTAACAGCTAGAGGTTGTGCTCTTTGTCTCTCCCTTTTCATTCCACCAATAAAGTCTTTGTCAGGCACTTAGCACGATGTTCTAAAAGCCGGCACACTGATGGCCAGAGCTGTAGATCTCAAAGAGCTGTGACATTTTTTTAAGCCCTCACCGTTTCACTTGCTGCTTGTTGTAAGTAAATTTAGCTCTAAATTTGTCAAAACATCTGCGTACTTACTGGAATTATGTTTGCTGCCAGACAATATTAGATCATTGGACATTCTATCAGGAAGTGTTGGGGACTATTGGAGCCCTCAGCAATTTCCGTGGTGTAGCTGTTTGAGGTAAAGGGCTCTGACAGGAGCTTTTAAGAGGCAGAGAATCCATTAGACAAGGGTCGCTACAAAGTGGCCAACTATTAAAAATGCAGCAGCACCATTATTCCCTGACCCAGCCAACAACTCTGTCTTCTTCACTGCATCACTCTTTATTTCCCTTTGGATCTCTATCTCTTTTTTTTTTCCTTCTTCTTCTTCTTCTTCTTCTGGATTCTTTTCTCTACAGCCATCTGTTCTCTTTTTGGTATACTGCACTGTACTCTCGCTCACATCCCTTCTTCTACTCTATCCTCCATTCTCTCTCCCTCCTCCACATATTTTTCTATTACAAAACTGGCAGGGGTGAGCCTCTCTCACCCCTCTGTGCATGCGCCGACCCGCTGAAGCTTTTTCACTCCTATTTAACATAGCGAGGCACTGGTCAGCGTCCGCTACTGTACTGGGACAAGAATAGAACAGCCCACGGAGAATAATAAATGGACATATATGGGTGGTTAGGAGAGTCCCTTTTAAGCAGTAAAAACTACCCATGCCCGGCAAACTGAACAGATGGTTGGAGAGAGAGAGAGAGAGAGAGAGAGAGAGAGCCCAGAACACAGTGGGAGAGAGGCAGAGAGAAAGAAGGGAGAGTGTTGGGTAGGGCATTAGAAGAAGGCAACATAAGGCCCTTCTCTATTCTCTACAGTGGCATATGATGCTATCAAGAGCAGAGCGGAGATGCAAACAGAATCGCTGGGTCTTAAACAACAAGCACATGATAATATTGTCGGTTGTAAAACTACAACTGATGCAGGCAGACAGATGTGTGAGGAGAAACAGAGCATGAGCAGAATGCATGCTGGGCTATAAAGCCTATAACCTCTGTTTACTTTGCAGACTACACACACACACACACACTATTCAGTTTCTGTATGTGTGTGTGATGTGTGCTGCATAATTTATGGTTGCTGTTTCTGCTAAGGCGAGGTACTTTATGTTTGACAGGAGGAGGAACAGAAGCTCCGAAGGAAACAAGGAAGGAAGAAAGGAAGTAGTGTGAAAGGGAGTATGGGAAAAAAAAAAAAAGATCAGTGGATGAGTTAATCAATTTTTTGGTGTCCTCTTTGTGTTTACACATGCGTTATCTCCATGTTGTGTGTGTCCCTCTCAGCCCCCCTGCCTTTATGATGTTTACTCATCACAGCAAAGCCAACCACTGACCACATTTATCTAGCGCATAATAGAGAGTAATTGATTGTGAAAAGCTCATTTTTGAAGGGATGGAATATTCTATTTAGATGTCCGGGCATGTCCGCATGTGTCATTACTTTGATATCAGCTGAATGCTGTTTCTCATTACCCTAATTAAAGCTCCTTGTGTGCCGCTGAGCATATTAGCACACTGATCTGCAGCAAACTACTGATCGGCTGGTTGATAATGCTTTTTTTTTATTTTTATTTTTTTTCCTTCAGCCTCTCTCTTATCTTGCTCTCAGTGATTATTATCACAGATTCACATCCTCGGTCAATCATCATCAGAAGCTGAAAAGATAAAAAACTTGAATAACTCTACTTCTCCACGTATGCATATACAGATGAAAGTTCTCACACAGGCGTATGTATAGAGACGTAAAATCACATGCAAAGTCAAAGTAGAGTAAATGTTTGAGATAAGGGAAATGAGGCATAAGGGGAGGATGAGATGGACTCGAAGGTATCACACAAATTTTACTATTTTAACCAAAAGATAAGAGGAGCGTCTGACTTATCTACGGAAGAGTCCAGAAGATTAAACGTATAAAAATGTTTTCAAATTTCTCATAATCAGAAGCGTCACAGTGGAAAAAACCCAATGTTTGTAACAAGACACATTTGCCCTGTCTAAACCAAACAGTCAAATATGGATTTCACTTTTCCACTTCTTTAAAAAGGCAGCCACGTCAGAGTTTGTTGTTAGCGCAGTGAATTTCGCTGTGATGACGCATCTCACCACAACCGCAGGAAAATGTCACAGAAACAAACACAAGCTACGGTAATTTGTTTTGCACTTTGATTTGATCCAATTAGAGATTTCACAGTATATGTGTGCTGCAAAATGTAAGAAAAATGCTTTAGTAGATTAGTAACTCATGCCCTCTACACAACAGAGCGGGTATCTACAGTATGCCAGCTGAAACCAGCTGACAGGTGCAATTAAGAAAATCCCAAACATTGATTGTACTTAAGAATGATAGATTTCAGCCATAGCGTGTCCCTCCAGCTACAGCTTCTGGTTAAATTTTAACAAATCACACAGAGAAAGCAACAATGCAGCTGCGCTTGAGCATTAACCCTCCCCATGATCCCCTCCAACCCGCTTACATCCATGATTAAGGGCCACGGGGCTCACATAAGAGGGCATGCTGTCCCTCCCCTGCACCCCCCCTGCTAATGTATACTAACTGTACCTACGGCCCATTATGGAGGCAAAGCAAGAGCAATTCTCTGTTTAATAGCCTCACATTTACACACACTCTGTCATCTGTCTAAGGATTGTTAGTTTAAGATAGTCATTTCATAACAGCCTTTGTGTGAAGGTGGTGCATGTGTGCATGAGTGTGTCCTATTGTAGGGCAGTGATGGCAGCAGACACACACACACACACACACACACACACACGACTGATTTCCACAGGAGGAGAGCCTCAAGTCTCTGGAATCAAGATTAATAAGAGGCCATTTACATCTCCAATCAGATCAGTGAGCGAGAGAGACAGAAGAGTGAGAGAGAGAGAGAGAGAGGTGGAAAGTGTGAAACAGAGCTAAAAAGAGACCACACAATAAATACAACCGCTAATTCTTTGTCTGCTTTTGTCCATTGTACACAAAGAGCCTGAAAACCACCTGCACACATACATACACACCCACAAACATTTACACACCCCTGCTCACTCTCACACACACATTCCTCATATCAGAGAGCAGATCAAACACTGGGCTGTTGTCAAGGTCCATAAAGATGTATAACTGAGCTATTCCATGGGGCCCCTGACACACACACACACACGCACACGCACGCGCACGCACGCGCACACACACACACACACACACACACACACACACACACACACACACACAGAACTGTTCTTCTGGGACCTACAGAGCTTTAATGACAGCAAGCTGCACTGAGAAGGGGTCAGGCAGGAGAGTCAATGTTCAGAGGCCACACACACGCAGACACACATTCGCATTACCTCACACAGCATACTCGCCTGCACTTATACACACACAAAAGAGAGCAGATAAATTCAGCTCACGCTCACACATGCACTGACGGACAAAGTTACAGGCTCATGTACATTGGCGGATACAAAGCTGACATACAGATGCAGTTTTTATTCATATGAGGATGTATATGCAAACACACACACACACACACACACACACACACACACACACGCAGGCACAGCCGTGAAGGAACACTGGGGAAGGTAGGATCCAATTTGATTTGACCTTGACAGCACAGAGGGAGGAAGGGACAGAGGGAGGGAGGGAGGGATGGATGGAGTACAAGGAATGAAGTGATGGTCTGGGCCAGATGCCTGTTGCAGATACTTGAGAGAAATGAGATGACCTTGAACTGATGGCGACAAATCATAGAACAAGAGACAGCGGTGTGACACGGTGACATCTGTACGCATAAAACGATGTGAATGACGTGCATCAAATGTTGAAGTTAATCTAACATACATGTGCATGCGGCATAATATCTTGTGTAATAAACCTAAAATCAAATATTTTCCTGGATGCGCCTGCGTTCACTGACCAGGCCGATGAGAACTGCTGCTCCTTTATAATGACAACAATTAGGAGAAGGCTTTTAAGTTCAACAACGCCGTAAATATGCAGTGTCAATGCAAAATTAATGATGAAAATGCTCCAGAAACTCTGGCTGTTGAAGTTTTTTTAAAGAATGATTTGTCAAAAAATTCAAGATCAATTTAACGCTGTCATTTTAATTCATCCTGTTGAGGGAAAAATATATAACAAAAAACAGTTTTGCTGAGAGACAATTACCACAGATCTCCGGAGTTTCTTACATTGGCGGGACATTTTTAAAACACGGTTTACTGTATATTATCCAGCTGCAGATGTGCATTTCCTCTTACAGATTAGCAAACAAAAAGGCCTGCTTATCACTGGAGACGTTGTTTATTACAACCAAATCACAGATGTGCATTAGCAAACCGTTCCCAGCTTCTGTTTGTTCATCTTGAGCACATTCTTAAGAACATCAGACAGCCCCCAGATGTGAATGTGTGCAGCTTTGAGATCAGCAGATAAGTGGAAAATGTTGACACGCTGCAAACACAATCCGCGCCGCAAATGTATCCCACAGTTAACTGGGACTATTAATTTTATTTTCTAAACTAAAGCTGAAGATCTGTTGCAGTAAATTGGTTTCATTTTTTGCAGAATAAAACACTTTAGTCAGTACTTGACTGAGCTGAGTTATTTTGATCTGTATCAGCTTTATTAAGCCAGATAAAATTCCGAACCTTTGTCTATTGTGCCTCGGTGCTCTCCATCACCACCAGCTCTCATATGTGCAGTAATTGTCGTAAACTGACATTATCCACAACTTGTGGCAAGTGAGGCGTGTGTTATAAAAAGTTAACAAGCAGTGGAAACGTCTTCAATATGGAACCATTTTCAATTGGAAAATGAAAGCAGCCTAACGTTCACTTGTAATCTTTTCTTTGTTCTCTTTGCGAGGCGGCAGTAACAGCTTCTCTCAACGTGACAAATTGGATATCGTAAGACTTTTAATTCTGATTGTCCTTTAAATGTTATTTTTAGTCTATTCGGTCTTTTTGGTCAGTGGTTTTTGTAATCACAAGAGATATTTATAGTTTTACAGTTTGCTATTGTTTAAATGAGAAACATTTGAGCACGCAGATGCAGAGCTATTGGTGATTTCTAAACTGCCTTCATTTTAATAATTGTATGAGATTTTGCTGTATGCACATTATTAAATAACTCGGAATGAGGTTTATAGCAAAAAGAAACTTGTTTGAGACTAAACTACCAATGTGTAGTTTGCTCAACAGAATCTGCGATGTTATGCTATTGGCCTGCAAATGCATCATGCAGTCTGAGTTTGGTTCAAGGTTCAACGTATTTTTAGCAGTGGAGCATTTTCTTACCTGCTCTTCCCACACTGTGTCCACCCTGTAGCATGATCTCTCTATTCTCACTGCATCCCACTCCTACACTTTTATCTTTGCTTCTCCCTCCATCTCTCTTGCCAGCTGACATGTACACATTTACTAAATATTGCAGCAAACCTGCCAACCCCTCACACTTACTATCACACGAAAGAAAGAAAAGAAAAAAACAAACAAACAAATGAATCACAGCAGACAAAGAGAATGGCAGGCCGGGCGATATGATGCAGGAGCAATTGATCAGGCCACAGTAATCCATTTTCTTCGTCTTGGTGGTGGAGGGCTCAGAGAGAGAAGTGTGGTGTGTGTGTTAGTATTTGTGTATATGTGGGTGCACGCTCTGTGTGAGTAAGAGAATTGGAATAAAACTGAAAGCACAAAAGAATAAAAACTGAGCTCAGTTTTCAGTAATCAGATCAGCAGATTGGGTTCCATCAACCTTGTCTACAACATGCTATCATGAGCTGGGGATGGCCAGTGAATGGACGGGTAGAGGGTGGGGGTGGAGGGGGGTTGACAGAGAGCGGGAGAGGGACAAAGTAGGAGAGAAAGCAAGGGCTGAGAGGGAAGGGTGGGCCTCATGCCCTGAACTTGAACTTGGAGCTGGTGGGGTCGCAGAGAGGAGGATGGGGTCAAGCGCTCAGAGTGGATGGAAAAAGAAAAAACCAGCTGAGTGACACCAATATCTCCCTGCTCAGAGACAGATGGGGGAGAGGGGGACATGGTGCCATTTAGCAAGCTGACTTGTGAGGCAATTTCACTGTCTATCTCTGTGCTGTTTCAAACTGTATCAGCACAGGACGTAAAGTGTGTTGATTCTGGTCTTTCCCTGGCTTGGTAAAACACATCGGAAGACATGACATCGGAAAAAAAGAATTTTGTCCTAATCTGGTACCGACAGCAACAAATTACGTAGAAGGTATTAAGCTCATAAACAGAGGGGTTGCAAGATGATTTTAAGATGGTTACATGATGAAACACTAATGTGTATTTGCAACACACAAACACGTTTATTCCCTTTGGGTTAGAGGGGTAAAATAGGTCAACCTTGCTGACCATCCTACCTTGGTCTGGAGATAGTGGGGGTAGTAGTAGGTGTAGTGGGGGTACATTGGCTGCTGCTCCAAACGTTTTCCCATGTAGCTGGAATCCAATTGAAGGTCCTGGAGGCTGGAGAGAGAAGCTCACAGGTGGGGTACGATCACTCCAAGGGGCTGGCCTGGATCCTTCAGACGACTGTTTCCAAGAGTCGAGGGATGCAGAGAGAGAACGCTCTCCTCTTACTGACGTGTGTGTGTGTGTGTGATAAACGCACGGAGGAAGGGATGGATAGGAGGACAGTTAGTACTTGGGATATTAGTCTGTCTACTTGTCTGGGAGCTCAGAGGGAACCTCACAAAACAATTCTTCCTGTGGGTCTGGAAAAAGAGACAGAGAGAAGAATCTGGAGTGGCAGCAGAAAAGAGGTTTGGGAAGACGGAGGTGGAGGGTGAGGAAAGGAAGATATGAAAGGATAGTAGGAGGCAATACAGGAAACAATAGGGGAGATTAAATAGCAGGACGGAGAGAGGGTAAAAGGAGAGGGAAGAAGAAGAAGAAGAGGATGACGAGGAGGAGGAAAGAAGGAATGGATGGGAATCGGTTGCCGGTTCCGTGCACTCTCCGCTCTAAAAATCAGACTCACTCTTCTTCTTCTCTGCTGCCCTGAACATGCCCCTTCAATTTCCAGTGTCTCTCTCTCTCTGCTTGTCTCCCTCCGTCTCTTTCTCTCTTCCTGTGTATCCGTTTCCCTGTCTCGTTCTTCCTCCCTCTCTCTCACACACACACCAGACGAGACCCTGATCCCACTGGGAGCTCGGCTGTATCCTGGAGAACGCACGCTGTCCTCTGCTCTATCCTCAAAAGACAGTGAAATCAGCGATGAACTCACACATGGATGTGGAGCTAGAGAGAGAAGAGGAGGAGAGGAGGAGGAGGAGGAGGAGGAGAGAGGGTGGTCTGGAGCTGAAGCTGTGACTGCCTTTTTCCTCACTCTCTCTTACTCCCTCCCTCTTTTGTTAAGCTCTGGGGATAGATAGGTAGATATCGCTGGAGCCCGGCGTGGAGGATGAGCAAAAAGAAAAAGCCTGGGTAAAAACTCCTCTCAGTCAGGAAGAAGCAGATAGCCTTATCCAGACGCGCACTCACACAGAGGAAAATCCCTTCTGATCCACAAGGTGCCTCCTCCAACTCTCTTCCCTTTTCTTCTCTTCCCCTCTGCAATCCTTCTCTTTCTTCTCAAGCTCTCTCCCTGACGGTTTGCTTCCCACTGCGCCTGGCAGCCGTCACTGTGTGTGTGTGGTGGTGGTGCTGGTGGTGGTGGCGGCAGCAGCGGCGGCGGCTGTGGTGGTGGTTGTGGAGGTGGTGGTGGTGGTGTGTGCGTGTGGTATGTGTGTGACTGTGCATGTAACTGAGAGGGGAGTGTGTTTGTGTGGCTGTTGCCGTCTGCTCCACTCTGCGTGCAGAGGCATAGAGGGGCTCGGCTTCAGCGCAGCTACGCTCCTCCCTCCTTCTCTCTCTCCCTCTCTCTGTCTGTGTCTCTCGCCCTCTGTGTTTTTCATGGAACTATAGAGCAGTGGGAGTGGTTGGTCCTGCCCTCGTTCAAGCCCTGGGGTGGGTGTGTGTGTGTGTGTGTGTGTGTACTAAATAGAAACTGAGAGAAAAGGAGAGAGACAGAGATGGGCTGTTCTTGCAGGCAGGGAGGCGGAGCTGAAGAGCAGGAGCTGGGGTAAAGGGTGAGAAGAGGATACACAAGAAATAGAATTTGGAAACAGAGGGGCCCCCCTACTGGCACTCTATAGGGGCAACAATGGCATAGTTTCCATAATAAAAGTCTTTGGATTCCTTAAACTGAGCAACATATTTTTCAATTCCATCTGAGCTATTATTTAAGGCTAATCTCTATTATACAACATCACACAATCAGATGACACATACACAGATAAGCAGATGCATGAACACAGGTCTGAATGACCCTCCAAAATGTGTGGTTGACTGCACACAGCGATGCTCCATTCACACATGCCCAGTGAAGGGCCCAACATAGAGTGTGTATGTAGTTCAACGGTTAGGTGGCACAGTGACCCACTGACACAGTGCTGCCTGTTATGTGATGTAACCAGGTTTAAGTAGAGCTCTTACGTAAGCACAGTGAGCCATGCATGAAAAGGCAGCTCTGCCCTCTGACTGCAGCTGTGCGCGTGTGAAAAAGAGACAAGGGTTGGCAGACAATGCAAGTTCACTGCAGTGGAAAAGGTGCACAAGAACAGAATGCAAACGCAGAACCTTTCTCTAAGATAAGGGCTTTATTTCTTGTGGGCAATTAAACTACTTTGCAGGCTGTGATGCAAACACGCATTGCCGTCTTTGTGCTATTGTGTCCTCGTATTAGAGTTTTCTGTCACTATGCCCACGTGTCTGTCTGTATTTTTATAGCCTTCCTATGTCAGCTTTAACAATAAACACTAAGGATATGTTTGGCTCAGAGGCGTGCTTAACAACAAAACATCATTCAGTGCAACATATAGAAGGTTGTTGTGTAAAAATTAAAAATACAAGTTATGTCAGGCGCCTACAACACAGCGTCTCCTGAAGACATCTCAAAAGTTCTCAAAAGTGATTTTGACGATTCTGCTTCTTTGACCACTCGACAACAAATACATCCAACATGTCTGATCCAGATTAGGACCACACAGATGTGATAGAGAGCAAGGACAGTTATTCAACTGAAACCAACTCCCTCACAAC
Source organism: Seriola lalandi dorsalis (assembly GCF_002814215.2). NCBI lineage: Eukaryota > Metazoa > Chordata > Actinopteri > Carangiformes > Carangidae > Seriola > Seriola lalandi. The sequence goes on along the minus strand of NW_019524889.1, from coordinate 415,171 downwards.
ATACTAACCAGTGTAAAGTAGCCATGTGCAGAGATGCTATTGAGAGGTGGCTGAACATTGTCTGCACCACTGATGACGACAGTGTTATAGTTCCCCTAAAAAAAACAACAACTGTGCAACTACAGCGGTGTCTCTGTAGATTGCCACTGGTTTCCAGTTAATCAAGAGGATTTTTACTTGACTCTTGCCTTGTCTTACCTCAGCACTGGTGTGTGAAGGCAGCTGTCTGAGTCATAACCTATAACACACTACAACGGTAACATCATGTCTGGAGGCGAGCCTGGACAAGCTGAGAATCACTTTCATTTTCTGTTTCTTTCTTTTTTTGGCTGTATTGCCTTGATAACCACGTGACAAAATTATTTATTCCTCAGACTGAAACAAGTGTGTCATCAGGACTGCTTACATTACATGCTGTGATTTGTATACGGTTATTATTTTCAGCTATGCGTTAATAGTCAGTCTTTGTAATTGTCTATTTGTATCAATATTGATTATGTTTAATATGGTGGTGTGCTGGGGTTTTTTTTCTTGTTGTGTCCTGTTAATTATGCAGTGGTTACATTTTCCCATGGGAATAATTACAGTTGCTCTAATCAGATATTATGTTCTGCTATATATTTGCTTTAGTTTAACCTTGAGAAATATATATATACTGTATATATAACCAGTGGCTTTTACATCTGAAGAACCTTGTAATAGAATGTTTCATGATCATACTTATCAGTTACAGCAGCAGCAGAGATTTCTTCTGTCACCCAAAGGAGCACAGACAGGAAGTTAGTCATCAGCTAAATGGCTGCTTGGCCTATATAGGGTATGGTGGAGTCAAAGCAAAATGGAAGTCAAGAAGTGACTCAGCCAACAAGGGTGCGCAGCTGTAGCAGGTTGAAGCCATCAGATGACAAGTAGTTAAGATAAGCCCAAATGTAACACAGCAACTATGCTCTTACGCTAATAGTGACGCACGTCCCTGCCTCTGCACGCATACTCGTTGAATGAAAAGCTGCTTCTAATTGCAGATCAATGGCATTAGTCAATAATTAAATATTAAGTAAAACTGCCCAAAGTTACCATCATGTGCTGGAAGACCCAGAGAATGGGTGTGTGGCGAACACTGAGGTCAAGTTGGGGTGGTGGAAAAGTCGATGAAGCTTACCATCTTTACTCAATGACACTCAATCTATATTTTGATGAAAATAATATCAGCTAGTTCTCAAGGCCACCCTATATTTTATATAATATATAATATTATATGTATTATATAATAAAATATATTTTTCTACATTCTGTATAGGCTTCCGCTCAGTGAATAAAATAATGCTCCTCTGGCTCACAGAGGAGTTTCTGCATGAGCTAATTTCGCAGTAATTCCAGCCTGAAGTTAGCAGTGAAATATATAAGCATGTTGAAGAGCCACTGCAAGAAAAAAAAAACAGGCTGTATTGATTATATTGCACTTGTAGTTCAGGAGCGTGCATTCCTAACTCTTTGCAGTCAGAAGGGTTATACGCACACAGAGCAGTTTGATGGAGGATGGTTATACATTCATTCAACGGCAATACGCAAGGAATGCCAAATGACAGAGGGATACAGGGAGATTGTGAGTGTGTGTGTGTGTGTGTGTGTGTGTGTGTGTGTGTGTGTGTGTGTGTGTGTGTGTGTCTGTGTGTCTACTATATATGAGTAGCACAGCAGCCAAAGTTGTCATGAAAAATTAAGATTCTGCTGACACTGCAGTTTGGGGAAACAAAGAGAGAGAATTGATTCTTCCAACTGCACAGTTCACTCCTATTATGAGAAGCACAATCTTTACATCTCGCTCTATATTCTGCTGCCACAATAAAGCTTCCTAATTACCTTGTCTAGTGACAAGACAGCCATAATGGTGGTGGTAAATACACACTGGTTAATTGCATTAATTTTAATATCAAACAGACTTGAATTACATCTTAAGTACAATCTAATTGCCTATTTGTTTCTAAAGACTGAATATGTATCTGCTGCATCTGCATTTCTTTGCAAAAAGGATCTTCTTCTTAGCAGAGACACTGTTTTCCATGTCCAGTGCTTGACAAATACCAGACAAAAACTGACAGCTGGAGCAAAATATCAAAGTGTTGTCATTGACACTGTGTGTTCTTACAGGCTCCGGTCATCAAAGTAGTTTTTAAATGGAGCAGGAAAGGCCATGCTGTGACTCTCATGTGTTCCTCTCATCGCTGACCACCAGATGTATAAGAAACACTGAGCCAGAAAAAAAAAAAGAAGAGTAAAAGCCTCACATCTTAGCTCAGATACAGCTGGAAAAACAGAGGAGGTCATGATGACGATAGGCCCATTCTACAGAAGCCGCTCTGGTCGGTTTTCAAGGAAAACACTAGCCAGGATATCTTGACACACACACACACACACACACACACACACACACACACACACACACACACTCTGTGGTATTTTCACATAGCAGATTTACAGTGGTAAATGGACTATTACATCCAATTGCCACACACAGCATGAGGGAATTTGTCTCTTTGCGAGTCTCCTGAGATACAAACAAAGAGACCGCAGAGAATGAAGAATAAACTGTTTTAGGTTTCTTTGATCCACGAAATCGAATAAGAAGAATTAAATAATTAAGAAAATAGAGCCACTATCTCAGTCAATTTAGCACTGAGTGTGTTAACATCCAAATTACATCCAAGCTAAAACATTTAACCTTATTCATGCACCGTCAGTATCCTGCAGAAGAATGTTTTGGTGAAAGGCTGAGCAAATCCAGTATCTCTAGGCAGCTGTAGCTCAGGTAGAAGAGCTGGTTGGCCATTAATTGCAAGGTTGGTGTTTCAAATCGTAATTAAGCCCCAAAGTGCTCCTAATGTGCTGGGAAAAAATTTAATAGTCTGGACAAAAGTGTATCTCTGTATCTTAAATGACGCACATTTTCACAGACGACACACAATACCAGACTAAGGCCTCCGTTGTGACTTTCGATCTGAAAGGCGAGAATGACAAGAATCAAACAAAGACAGCTGAAGCCCATCAGAAGGCTATTTTGCAGGAGCCTTGCTCGCTTTTCTTCACAACTGTCCTTAAAAAATATACAATTTTCAACAATGAAGTGAAAAACGTTTGATTATCAACACTTTTTTTATTCTTTCACCCAAGGATGTCACAATACCCACAATTTGGTCGTCGGTACCAGTGCCACTGAAATTCCACAATTCTCCACGACACCAAATTTGATATCAAGGTGCACACACAAAAACGTACTTGCATACTGGCTTGCAGTTGCCTATAACTTGTCCCTGATGATCAGCCTCAAACGCAATGACTCATGAAGTTTTTCTTTCCCCCAAGTCGCAGCGCAACTTTTGCTGCTCCCGCACTTGCTGCCATCATTCCACATGTTGTTATTGCCACTGTGTCTACCTTCCGTCTTCTTATTCTTCCTTTTGTATTTGAAATCAGACTAATCAACAACTAATCAACATAACTTCTACTTAATCAGATTTTGAAAACTAATTTCGGTATAAGTTATTTTCCAATTTCTGTATTGCAGTTCTATTATCACTGAATTTCCCCTGGTGAAAGGCTTCCACCAGCTCCGTTTAGATTGTCTGTCTGGAGAAATATCAGATAATGAGGAGGGCACAGCTCGAAGCGAACAACGATGCGAATCATCATTTCATACTGAAATGTATCCATTGTAAATTTTTTATATGTAAACATATACAGTAAAACAGCATAATCAAACACAAGATAACGTTGTGACATTGTGATAATAGCTTTAAATAGTAAATAGTGGTCAGTATTGGTAAAAATGCAAGCAGATTAGCTTGATAGCGGTAGTGCTAGCTTGCTTCAGTTACATGTACATACAGATTGTAGTTGTAGCTGCAACTTTTTGTCAAAAACGGACAGTAAGACCAACTGCACGAGAAGTAAAAGGTGGGAGCCACTTTTGAACAAGAGAGAGATCTTTTTTTCCTTAGCATAGCAACATTCGAGGCTGAGGTCTGAGAGGGAATAAAAACAGCATTGCCATCTTTCCATCATTCCTTCTTGATGGAAAGGTATTTAGAGGTAATTTCACTGCAGCCAGTTTAAACATTTTCTAAACTATCTCTGTAGCCGTAAGAAAAATCACTTCAAACCAGTAACCCCTTGTACAACACTGTACGCTTCATTACATGACTGAATCAAAATGGTGACAAATCACCTTAGGCCCTTGGCAAATCCCGCTCCTCCCATCCCCCTTCTCCGCTCCCCCACCCCTCCCTTCCTACCCACCCCATCCCGCTCTCCCCTTTCCTCTCCTCTCAACAGCAAGCCACATCTCACTTTAACACAAATCATCATTTTATTAAAAAAGAAAAAAGAACAGCGCGTCAGTGGATTCATTTGAACAATTATGCAAATCAGACAGGAGATGAAGCTTTTATTAATGTTAGAAAAGTGTTGCATCAGATAGTGCTGAAGTTCATTAAGTTACTCTAGTTGAAGATGAATACAGTCTGATTAGTTTGATGTCACTATGGTGTGTATCACATTATCATCTTGGGCTGTGTCAGCGCAAAACTCTCCATGGATCCTCTGCCCGAGTAAAATAAGGAAAAGGAGTGTTTTTTCACAGCTAAAATGTGCAATTTGGATTAATAACCCTGATGTCTGCATTGTTTTTTTCTCAACTTTTTTCATTACTTAGACTTGCATTGTTTCTATATGCGTCAACTACAGATTTTTCAGACTCCTCAATTTTTTTCTATCGAACCAGGCTCATTGTTGCAAACCTAATGTCATCCTCCATGGCTCTCTCCCCCTCTACCTCTTTGTCTCCCTCTTTGTCTCCCTCTTTCTCTCTGCAGGTACCGGGCCTGTGAGGTGGTGGACTGTGACTGACTGACTAGGGCCCATGCTTGCTGTGGCTCCGAGGGGTAATTAATTTCAGAAAACGACCGCCACGTCTGTCGGCTTTTATAAACGAGCGTTTACGCGCTATGGACAATTTAACCACTCCACTGAGCCCGCCTTGACAGAGATGAGTAGAGAGATGTGGGAGAGGGACAGACAGAGAGAGAGAGAGCGAGAGAGAGAGAGAGATAGAGAGAGAGAGATAGAGAGAGAGAGATAGAGCGAGAGAGAGAGGAGTGGGGGGGGGGCATGCTGCCAGGTGACTGATGGGAGATTTAATCAATAGAGTAAGCACATTTACTCTCATGATGCTCACCCAACATCCATATTCATAGTGTTAATTCTCTCAACGCCTACGCTGTTGCACACCACAAAAATTATACTGCATGAAGGATTTCACTACATCTCATCAGGCCTCATCAAAGGCCAGTATCATCACTGCTAATTATCTGTAGCACCATGGACTAAACATCATCATGGTACTTTAGTCAAATGATTTTCCTCTAGATCTAAGCTTAATTCGATATCCAAAATAACTACCCTCCATTATGTTTTGGCACATACACCTGAACAACCCAATTTTCTTCTTGTTACTGTCATTGTCTGCATTTGGAAGCATGCCTCACATCCAGAGAAAACAAAGGCTACATCAGTACAGTGTCGCTCCTTCCTCAACAAAACTGTGAGTTATGGAGTGTTTGTATTATTGAAAATATTTGGATTGGCTGTTACTGGACTGTGAAAATGGGCTGTAAAATGTCTGGTTGTTATTAACTGTACATACGTGGATTCAGACATTAAATGACATCTCTTGAGGCTCATGATAAACCGTTCAGTCATTCACCACCCAAAACTTCAGCCCTTTGTTCCTGAAAACATACTCCACCTAGAAAATTGAACTACTTAGACTCTAACTAGGTTGTGAGGATATGTAGGAGTGGTTGTGTTGGATTGTACACATCTGACTTTACATCTGAGGCAGAAGCAACAACTGGGACTGACATAAAATTAATCAGCTATGTATTTGTTCATTGACTAATAGTTTAGGTTAAAATGGCAAAAAAATGAATCAGTTCCAGCTTCTTAAACGTAAACATTTTCTGTTTTTCTTGGTGTTAAATGATAGTAAGCTGTATATCTTTGGGTTTCCACTGGAAATCTTGCAATTGAGAATCCATCTTGCCAAGCCCCAAGCTATATGCTTCTAGCCAAACCACAGTGGTTTGGACTAATCAGCATCCTATGAGGGAGGAACTACTGCAGCAAGAGGTGACTGTTTGTTAACAACAATGGCAGCTCCTAAAGAAGTTAGCATAGATGCTGCTATAGCATCAGTTGTATCAGAACTGGAGAGTATTTCTTCACTGAAAGAGGGCAAGACTTTGATTTGAATTACCAACTGGCTCCGCTGGTAGTGAAAAAAAATGGGAAGAATGCAGAATCTGATTGGTTGAAGTTAGCCCGTGATAGATGGTGACAGACAGATGGTTCATCCAATCACCTGCCAAGTATTTGCTGAAAGCGCCTGCCCTTTTTCAAACAGTTTCCAACAAAGCCTTCCCAGATGGTTCGTGTAACAAACCATCTGGTGCGTCAGGTTAGGACTGCTGGTTGGACAAAAGAGTACATCTGAAATTAGGTGTCTCAAATTAAGAGATAGGCATTTTTAGCTATATGATGACATTATGTAAACCATGTGATTAACTGAGAAAATAATCAGTAGATTAATCAGTAATGAAAACTAGAGACCATCTTGCGATAAGATCACACCAGCTGTGACAACACGTTGCTGTTCTGACAAATGAGTATTCAGTAATTATTACTACATTATTACATGAGTACTCAGTACTCATGGGTCGGGCCACATCCATCTTCAATCTGGGTCTTCATTTTGATCTCTAATATACACCTGTGAAGTTTCCTGACTGTATCTTGCATGGTTGTGACACCAATCTTTTTGGTGGACACCAATTTGTTCCCAAATGTGGCAAAACACACACAAAGACTCATAGGTGAAAACACAACAATAGTTTTCAGTTGCAGCCCCAGAAAAAAACAAGTCAATCCTGATATGAAACACACAAACTGCATGTATTGCTATGCTGTTGACATGGGTAAAGTTACACCACGAGGGACATCTTTTCATCCAAAAAAACATAAGAAAACATAAGGAAGTTTCTTCAAATAGTGCACTTTTTTTTTCCAAAATCATTCATCACTTTAATCACTTTCCTCTCTCTTTTGAACATCCGCCCTGCCCTGAAAAACTGTGGTCAATATAATCAAATCAGCTTAAGTTTTCTCAGTGTTTGACTGTTATTATAACTCAACAGCATGTAACATTCCCACTTTCTTTCCTCAGAATTTCCAGAGCCCAAGAAGTGCAGAGCCACACCGCAGTCACTCGGCACTCGGTCAGCCGAGTCCTGTGAAAACCGTTCTGTTTGCCTCTAACACTATTGGGCTGCCAGACTATTAGTGCTACAGCCCCACACTGCTTTGTTCCCCCTGCCAAAGCAAGTTACATGGCTCGCCTCGAAGTCAGTGTTTTCACAGCTAGACATACATTACTGCGCGACATCTAGCCCAGGGGCTTATAGATCTGCTGGATTGTATGACAGGAGCCTTTATGGGTTCGCAAGAATGTATGACAGCAGTCTGCCTACCTCAATACTTGGCAGGGGATAACTATAGTATACCACAGTGTAGCAGCAATATGAGAGGCCTGCAGCAGCAAGTGTTTCCATAGCTACAGTGGGCCGAGGGGATTGTTTACTCTCTGAGAATGAGAGATTAAGAGAATGAGTGATTCTGTACATATATGCTGAGCGATCATTTCTGCACTCATGTTGTGTGCATGAATGTGTGTGCGTTTCCCTTCTAGATGGAGCAGCTCTTAATAAAACTGTGAGGGTGCCTGAGAGCATAACCCACTGCACTGACTTTTAATAACACCCCCTCACCCCTCATCTACCATACACACAAATACATATGCACTTGCTGTCACACACATTCAAAAGCCTACACACACATGCACATGTGCACACATACATTCAAGCGGTACGCTTTGCCAAGTCAGTGTAATCAGGGCAGCATAATGTGTTTACCTCTCTGAGGTACGAGAGTTTGATTAAGGAGCAGCCATCTGGCAGAGGAGAGGAGAGGAGAGGAGGGGAGGGGAGAGGAGAGGAGAGGAGACGAGAGGAGAGGAGACGAGAGGAGGGGAGGGGAGAGGAGAGGAGAGGAGACGAGAGGAGACGAGAGGAGAGGAGACGAGAGGAGAGGAGAGGAGAGGAGGGGAGGGGAGAGGAGACGAGAGGAGAGGAGACGAGAGGAGAGGAGAGGAGAGGAGAGGAGACGAGAGGAGACGAGAGGAGAGGAGACGAGAGGAGAGGAGAAGAGAAAAGAGGAGAACCGTAAATTCTACTTCAATAAACAAAATCAAATGTTTTATTGTGATCATTATTCCCTCACAGACATGTCTGCACCACAATCAATCAGTAGAATTGCAGCTCAACCTCTACGACAAACTACATCAGACATAAACTCGACCATAAACAACCGCAACATCTTCCCCATATCACCATCACACAGACATAAACCATTGGTGGCAAATGTCATCATTTGGTATGTCCCTTCTTCAATATGCCCTTAATTAGGTGGCTGGGCAACCTTTTTTTAATACCAAATAATGATGGGTGTTAAAATATGACCTCTTCTAAGACTTAGATTTAAGCACAACCATCAGTAATGACAATCAGCTGACATACAGTAATTAACATATGGTTTTGCAGAAATATTTTACAAAATCTCTCATCTTTCTTGTTGCTCTTGCTGTAACTAATGGCATGTGTTGTTCCTACCTGTAATAGCACCTACTAAATGTGAGCAGGAACAAAGCCAACACAATGAAAATATAGTATTCAATGTAAAAAATGAATGGGTGTCAGTGATGGAAAAAAGCAGGAGGCAGTATCTTCCAGGATACAACCTTCCTCTCCCCTCCCTGTGGTACCTGACAAGCCTGTAGCTAAGCTCACCCTCAGCCATTACTTCTACTATAGCCTTCCTGCTCCATTAAACTCAACAAGCTTAACTCAATGGCCTTCATTCCTCACAGCGACGGCTTCTGCATCATACCCTGGTGGCTTTTAACAGGAGAGGGGCAATTTGAGTGGGGGGACAGCATCTCCCTTGTTAACACAAAATATGTCATGCATTGCCCTTGTTAACTTTAGAAGAAAAATCTGTGAAAACAATATTTTACCTTGCCCCTGTTGCTGAATATAAAGATACTGCTCACTGGGGACTGAGGCAAGGACCTAACAACTGCAGTAAAAAGGAGCCATTAAGTTATACTGTCCTTGTCCTGCTGTGGCATTTAATCGCCCAGTTTTAATATGCGAGAAGGAAACGACATCACACTTACAGTCCGGTGTCGTGCACGACTCTGTACTGAGTCAGCAATTATTGATTACAGAAGGAAGCGTTTTGGAAAATAATCTGTTTTATGGCAACTCCTGGAGTCTTACTGTTAAAACGCCCAGGCCTTACACTGAATATGACATACAGGAAGCCCTGTCAGAGAGTCCACAGCAATGCGCAAACTCTGAGAATCACACACAAACACAGGTGAGATCAGCCATTATGGTGTGGCTGGTCACTCATACAGGCGTTCCCCTTTCCTTATGTTACTTGTTTGTCCCCAGTTTGTCTTTGTCTGTGTTTGTGTGTGTACTTGCTGGGCGTGGCTTTCTGGATTCCTGCTCCCGCCAAACCACCTGCACACCTGCTTCAGATCAGCTCATCTACTTAAGAAGCTCCTGCAGTATTTGAATCCCGTTCCTCACTCCACTCTACTCCACTATTTGCCAGCCTAGCTATTGGTTGCCTGTGCACCAGGTTTATCTTCGCCTGCTTGCCAGAACCATGTATCGCCCACCTCCTCGTCATGGCTATAAATCCTAGCTTGAGATCCGGTACCCAGCCTGCTTTGTGTTTGTTCCTCTAGTCCGGCCCAGTCCTCTTTTCTGCTGCCCATCCCACACTCCAGCGATCCCAGTCCCAGCCTCAAGCCATCATTCCTAAATTCTACAATAAAAAGCCTCTGTTGCACCGCTCAACTGTCTCTGTGTCTCAGTCCTACCTTTGTGTCCAACAAAAAGCTTTATTCAAATCATAACAGTCTCTCAATTTCAAATAATATGTCTCTTTTTTCTTTAAAATTGCACGGTGGTCCTCAATGAACATCAACCGCGGAGGAAATTGAAAATTTCACTGACGAATATCACAGCAATCCATGCAAAATGCCGATCAGAAACCCAACCAGCGCACAGACGACTCATCCAAGAATGAGAAACCCAAGGAGCGCTACCGGGAATCTGACACCTCTCAATACCAGAGTTTTGTGATGGAAGATTTTGCATACTTTGACTTAAAAAGAGAGAACAAGTGCTTGAAAATTACTGTTGAAACCTTGACTAAGGAAATGTACAATATTGTCAAAGAAAATAAGACCATATTGGACATACAGACACACAGCATGCAGGAAAACCTCATTTTCTCTGGGATCCCTGAAAATAAATCTGCAAATCCGATAAACATAAAGATATCATATGAACTGAACTAAAGGTTCGCTCTCATACTGTCAACAATATAACTTCTCACCAGGCTCATAGGCCTGGAGATAGATATACAGCAAACAGGTAGCCTGGGCTAATCATTACAAAGTTTGCACATTACCAACAAAAGGAGCTGTTGAAAAGCAGGGGCAGAGAATTAATAAAAAACTCACTATGGCCTCAATAATCAATTCCCCTGCCAAATAAACATATGCCACAAGAGGGTCTATCCCATTCTTAAACAGCACCAAGCAGATGGGAGAAGAGCTTCAATCACCATGGATAAATTGTACATTGACGGCCAACTATTCTGTGGTCTCAAGATTGCTCTGAGGTAAAAACAAAAAACATTATATACCCGAAATGCAAGCAATGTGTACAAACCAGTGTTCTTTAATCTCTTTGTTTGATTTTCTGCACAATTTTTTGTTTTATTTTTCCTTTTTCTGTGACTCCAACCTTTTTCCCCTGTTCTCACTCCATTTGTTCCCCTGCTCTCTTTCCTAAGCTCTGTTACATCTTTGTCTGACTTATGTCTCTGTAATACCTTTTACACTGTATGTTTCTGTTGTCTAAGCTTAAATGTCTGATTCTGTGCCTGTACAGCTGAGTGTCTGTTTCCTTTGTTATATATCACACGTATTTGGAGTTCTTGCTCAAGTGATCCTACAGTAAAGCTCATGGATGCACTGTGCACTGTAGGATGATGTTTCCATTTGCATTTCTGCAATTAATGCTAGATCAAATGCTATAAAATGATCATTGATGTTAATGGTGATGGTGATTGTATGATGTTAATTACAATAATAACACAATTTCACAAAAAACTAGTTCTAAATATGGCAATGTTTAATATTCAGTTTATTTCTTTATTTTTTCAGAGCTTAATCTGCTAGTAGCCAAAAATCAACCAGATGACCTTCGTAAAGAACTCTTTGAAGCCAAATATGAGCTTGATATCATGATGAATAAGAAAAAACAATTCCTCATACAGAGAGTCAGGTATACCCATTTTGAACAAAATAACAAATCTTTATATAATTGTAAACATTTCTGGCCAACAATGCAACACTGTCATTCATTTAAACCGGAATTAGAAATTCCTCTGTCAACAAAGGACTTTTATCACTCCTCCTTAAAATTAATAAATACCTGAGGTCAAGGATGTCCACTCTCACCCCTACTATTTGTCCTGTTTATTGTACCCCTACCAGATACCATCCACCAAGAAACCAAAACCACTGGAATCAGCATCCTGAACACAACCCATAAGGTTAGTCTATATGCAGATGACCCATTACTATATACACAAAGTCCTCTAACATCACTTCCAGTTATTTTCAATCTGATTGAGACATTTTCCACCATGTCAGAATCTTCAATCAACTGATCAAAATCCACTATTCTCAGTTAACCAGTAGAATTCTGTGATCCCTAATCTCTCACTTAACATTCATTTAACCAACATTCAAAATCTCAACATTGATATTTCCTCCAACCTTTCAGAGTTGTTGGAATTGAACTTAATTCCAATTCTTAAAACCAGTGGAAATCATTTAAACTGTTGGAATAACTCACCATTCTCATCTGCCAAGAATCAGCTTTTTTCAAGACCAACTCCAATGAAAAATATGTTTTTAACCTTGTTAACATGTCCATGTGGCGTTTTTTTATATAATACAAGACACATAACAATAATAAAAATAAGAAATAACAACTCCATAACTGCGTATTTCCACCATGGAACTGTAGTGAACCAATGACAGTCTCATAAAAATGGCCTCAGACCGCCAGGGTTTCATACGTCATCTAACCTAAAGAACCAATCCCCTCAACTTGTGGGGACAGGGGACGAGTTAAATAAACCCAAAACCTTTCATTTTCTTCACAACACACTGCTCTTTCACCAGTCACCAAAACCTTGTCCGTATAGGGAGCAGAAGTTTGCATTACGACAGCCACAATCACTGAGTAAGCTACAGCTATTTACAATCTAACAAACAAATGACTACAATTACCATTCTGATACGTCTTCTAGTCACTGAGTGTGGTGCACAACAAACTCCTCACTCATCAACAAACTCCCAAGTCTGACTGAAGCTCAAACATGTGCGGCCTGATCCAGAATTTTTCAATGAGAAAGTAAGCATAGATGTGCTTCCAGCCCGTTTTCCTTTTTTTTTTTCAATTCTTATGACAGAAAACCATGTAAATCAAAATATTAATCAGAGCAGAGTATTTTTTAAAATGTGAACTCTCCAAATAATTGTACTCCATCACTTCCATGCCAAAACATCATCTTCATCATTTTGACATTTGTGTTAAATTGTGTCATAATTAGTGCATGAATTTGTGAGTTATAGTCAAAAACATATCATGTGAGGTCAGTGATGTTGACCTTTGACCACAAAAATCTAATCATTGAGTCCAAGTGAACGCTTGTGCCAAATTTGAAGACATTTCCTCAAGGAGTTACTCATATATCCAGTCACGAGTATGGGACGTACGGATCAATGGACAACCTGAAAACATAATGCTTTCTTTCCTTCCTTTCCCTTTCTTTCTTTCCTTCCTTTCTTATTACTATTTTTGCTATTATTGTTGTTGTTGTTGCTGTTCTTGTTATTATTTTGGTTTCGGTCACCACTTAAGGTATTTACCAATGTAATTATCATTATAATTATTGAACATAAACACATTCAAACACTGAAACACCAAAAAACAGATTAGAGGCAATTTGTGCTGCGAGGGCAGACAGGTATAACAGAGGGACTTTAACTGAGCCTCTCTCAAGTAATAATGTGAGGTAAAATTTGGGGAATGTGTATCTGGGACACATAATAAATATTTCATGGCATATTATGAATAGGTTCTTTGTTTAATTAGACTTGGAGAGTTGTCCCCTTCAGCCACTTCTGTCACGTTAGCATGAAAAAATACGATCCTTTCCACTTTAATTATAAAAGTTCTCCAGGCCAATATGCTGCGTTATAATTCATTCATCAACTTTTATATAAGTATAAACTATAAAATCTGTCAGGGGGAGGCATTAATTACATGATTTAAATATCAAATATTACTCATTTTCTCTTCTCTAAAACTTTTCATACACATGCTGTATTTGAAAGGGTATTTACTCAGCATGACTGTGCACAGAAACCCACTTTATAACATTTTGAGATTAGTTGTAATTGTATCAGCCAGTAAGAAATTTAATAACATCTGTGTAAATCGCAACAACTGCGGGTACTGTAGCAATATGATGGCAAAGAACCTGAAACAAGTACACCAGATTTAGATTTTGATAGAAAACTTTTCTTTTCACATTAGCATTTAAATTCCTAACTATGTGTATTTGAATTGTTCTGAAATAAAATATCAGGACCATATTTATCTTAATTAAATGCAATTAAATTCATGCACATCCTTTTAAAGTTAATTAAATCTGGCTCAAGCCTGCCAACTCATTACAATTGCTGGCCTAGTTGATAACACACAAACACATTTATTTTGTATATAGTATGTACTATATACTGTGCACATTGCATATCTAAATTGATGTTTAATTATATTAGATTTGCTTTTAGCCATTTAATTTTTGTATCTTTCCTGTTTGGTTTGATTTAAAGCAAAAAATTGGTTCGTGAAACTCAGTGCTCATCTTCATCTTTAAACTTCTTAACAAAAGACACTTGTCATTATTTTCCACTAAAGCTCATATTCTTTCTGTTTGTGCAGCACTGCAAGCTGAGCTAAGTCAGATGAAAATGCTGTACTGCGCCTAACATAATTAACTGCAAATAACCTGACTCCACACCTTCTGCAGCACTCTGCATAGGAAACTTCCTGACCTGACAGCAATTATCTCATGAAATTTCTATGAAACTCTGTAACAGCCATTCCTTTTCTCGGTTTCTTTCTTTCTTTCTTTCTTTGTCAGAGATTTCATTGTGAAAGCCTGTAGTGCCACAGTCTAACACACCAGGGAGGAAACACTGGACACAGCTCTAATGCCTTTCATCTTCGCAGACTGGGAAAAGCTTCCTGTTTTTCAATGGACACACTAATTAGCGTGGATACAAACATGCACTTAGCTCAGACAAGATGTGAACAGATGCATACTTTGCACACAAGCACAACAGCACACACAGATACATGCACAGCTACACAATCATCGCACAGTGAAAATACAGTGAATTCTAATTCTAATACTAATTCATTTTCCACACACCAGGTCTTTTGTGCACTTTATACCGCAACAGCAGAGGGGGAGTTAAGTGGGGAGGGGGGCCACACTTCCAGCGTAGTTTTTACGTAATATTTTCTTTTCTTTGAAGTGGCACAGCTAAATGAGTTTTCAAATCTCCATAGGTTTCAATACCACAGAGAAATACGACCACAGTTGATAGGCACCACTTACATTCAATTATCTTTGTTCCACACACGGAGCATTAACACACGCACACACACGTGCATACATACACAGACACATCAGTTATTTCTGAGCGGAGGAAAATTGTGACTCTCATTACCAGCCCATTCTGAATACTGAGGCACTGCTTCAGAGCCCTCTATCTAAAATTACGTAGATACAGTGCTCTGCTGCACTTCACATATACATCAAATAAAACGACACATCGAAATCCTGTGGGGTTGTAGAAACGATGATGGAAATGAAATGCTTCATTAAGCAACAGCTATGGCTTTTGTTTTGTCAGACATCCCATGAATTCCATGACGTTACTTTATGTGTACCAACACACATCGTCTTAGTGAGAGATGCTTTGGGTTATTTTTCTATTGCTGGAAGTACAGTCAATTAGATGGCTACTAAAACACAAAACAATTATCTTTATCTATTTCCTTTAATCAGATCAAAGGAAATAGATAATTTTTTTGTGATCATTGGGTTTGATATGGGGCTTGATGAAGTTACTAAACTGAGAGCCATCATGGTCAGCATACTTCACACTTGGTTATAGATAAAATCTTTTTTTTTTTTTTTTTACCTTGTCCTTTTGGTAAACCAAATACCTTCAATAAACATGATCTTGAATTATAATTACATTGTGACATTAAAATAATGGTGAAGATCCCCTAATCCCACTCAATGTATCACTCCTTTCATTTTCATGTAACTGAATGAGATATCACACAATATATGTACTTTGACATTCAATAAGTGATATACAGGTATGTCACATTATGAAATATATGTATACTGCATGTAAGCAACATCATATGGTTGGTTCAATGTAATGATGCAAAAACATCAATAATTGAGTTTGTTATCTTTTAAATACAATTGTACAATACAGTCATTTTGTGAAATAATAACACCATATGGTCAAATAATCATGGCAGAATTCCACTAAAAAGTGATAAATGATAATATTTAATCATCAAATGCTGTAACTGCACTGTAGTGCTCCAAGATACATTAGTGTAATTTGAAAGGATAGCGCAATTTGAAAGTAAATATCATCTCATTTGGACTTGAAAAATTTATTTTTTAAAAATTCAACCAGTTATTTCCTGAGCTGCATAAGCTCTGTGGAGTAATTTGTGACAGAATATAGTCTACTTCAGTTTCCTGAAGGAAAAAAAAATTGTAAGATAACTCGTTTTGTGTTATATTGTAACCCTCACTTCGACCGATATGAGTCCGTATGACAAAAGTACACGATTCCTTTAACCTTTAACATTACCACCCCTAAACTCCAATGTGAAGATGCATTATCTGGTTCAATCCATAAGCAGCCACCTCCACCCACTTATCCATCGAGAAGATGCGCATCACCAACTGGACATCTCCCACTACAGATGTTAAACTGAATTTAGTTCACAGCGTCTCTAGAAGTTTCAGCTGCTTTAACCGACACCCCTGCTTCACCCCACCAACATTCACGTGGCTCTTGGCACAGACTGGAAACTCGACTGTAGCTCTTGGATTCTGGACAGTGCTTCATCACATCTGCGCTTCTCCGCCTCCTGTGGCGGCTCAATGGGGGAACACGTCAATAAATCTAACCGTCACCTAGCAGGGAAATTAAGCTGGCAGAAAGATGGACGAGAGAGCTGTTAAGACGTTGAGAACAAACAAACAACCAGTAAAGGTCTAAATGATCACACATGGTGGAGGAAGCATCACCACTCTGAATTCTAAATCCATCTCCCTCACATTTACTCCCCAAATCCAGCTCTTCCATTCCCTCCCTGTCTTCCAGTCTTTGTGCCCACAGTCTTTTCACTTCAGCTTGTTCTGCAACAACTTCCATGGAAATCATTCAAATCCAAATGTGGTAATTGAGTCAGTAAGTGCAATTATCATCTTTGATGTGAGTGACTCATCTTCAGTCTTTGCAATGCATCTGCGCACTTTACAAGATTGTCAGTTAATGTCAGCCCACTGACTCATTCTGCACTCTACCCACTCAGAAAAAAAAAAGGCACACAAGTTAACTGCTGTATCCATTTCCCCAGGAAAATTAAGACTCTCATATGACAGCTTTCACATGATGATCCACTGAAACTCACCAGAAAAGTTCCTAGAGTGCAAGACTATGTCACTAACTGACTTGATGTAGGAGTTGGGAGTTTTATGTATGCATATTAGTGTATGTGGGGGCATGGGGGACATACTGTATTTAATCTGCACATGACATGTGCTCCCGTGTCTGCATCAGTGTGTGTCTGTGTACTTGGACCTAACACAGAGGTCTGATGTAGAGTGCTGTAGGCCTGCAGGACACCTCTGAGGCAAGCACTTGGCATGACTGTGACCAGACCTTGATACTCCTCTCGCCCATCCACAGGACTGTGTGTGAGTGTGTGTGAGTGGGTGGATTTGTGTGTGTGTGTGTGTGTGTGTGTGTGTGTGTGTGTGTGTGTGTGTGTGTGTGTGTGTGTGTGTGTATGTCAAACAGAGAAAGAGAGTGACACAAAATGTGCATGTGCGCTGATAAACAGTGAGTGAGCTAATCAATAGTTTGCAATTTCAGATTGGTTAACAACAGCCTTCCAAGGCAAGCCTTGTTTCACATGTTTGTCACAGCACTTCACAGGGCTAATATAATCAAGAGTGTTCCAGCTTGGACTTAGATTACAGACCAGTGTGTGTTCTCCACAGTGTTCATTTTTCACTGATTAAGCTTTTTCTCCCATCTCAACTAACCCAGGCGGTTTAGGCAAAGACAAATAAAAGACATAATAAATTGGAGAGAAAAGGGACAAACAAAGAGTGAAGGAGAGAGCATGATGGACGCACAGCAAGACAGAGAGGAAGGTTATGAAAGAGACAGAAGATAATATATGAGAGAGAAGGCAGGAAGTGAATGGTAGAGAAGGAAAGTGATGCGTTGGGTGTGATGGATGGAGTTTAAAAAGGAAGAGGAGAGGAGGGAGATATGCGTGTTCTCCACCAACTACCTCCCTGTCAGACACTCAGCTGTGCTGCAGAGGTAGGCGGCTGGCGAGGAGTGTGCGTATGTTTTCTACGTAGCATATGTGTGTTTATGCCGCATGTACCATGAGTCTGGGAACCAGCGGGGGGTTGACAGATTATCTGTCGAGAAGCAGGCTGGAGGGGTCCCTCTCTCTCTGTCTCTCTCTCTCTCTATTCCACTCCTCAGTCGCTGACTCGCTCGCTCTGCTGTGCGTTGCTCAAGGTCACTGCAACACTGCGAAAGTTTGGAAGGTACATGATACCAGGAGCTCAAGGGTGAGTCAGCACTTTTCTACTCCTCTGCTCATCTCTAACTGCCAGTCTGGCACAAGAGTGAGTGTGAATCCTCTAATAGGGTCCAATATATAGCTCACTTGTATGTCACTGCCCGTGGCATCATGGGTAAAACTATGCTTTTAAATGAAATATGAAATGGGTTGTTCCATCACAACTTTACAGATGTTCTGGCTTTTTCAGTAATGTCATAATCCTGGAATTTTACTCTGTCTCATATCCATTTCTGACATAACAGTGTCTTCCTAATTTAAGAGGGATTTCTGCTTTCAGACATTAAATCTGGAGCGTTCCTTTAAAAAATTACAGTTTTATTACCCATGGTTACAGTAAGTGCTTACTCATACTTTCATTCTGTCTTGACTTTCCTTTCTAGCTTGTGAAGCTGTGATATTGAGAAAATGGGCCAGTAGAAAAAAGTTCTAGAATGGATAAGTAGATACACATATAACTGTTCACAAAATCAGCTCCAAATCTCTGGGTCATCACACAGCCAGAAATTGCTATGCATAAAACTTTGGGCTATACTTCCTCTCCCCTGACCCTGTACTTCCTTCCAGTTGTGTCTGCCCAGTAACAGAGAGGGCACAGCATATTGGACTTCAGCCTCGAGCTGATCCCAGCCCTGTTGCTGGACCCCTTCATGTCAGCTTGGCAGAACAACAGACAAAATACCCCAGCAGAGATGCAATGTCAGCCCCAATAACAGCGCAGAGCCAAAGAGAAAAAGAGAAGCGTTACATGTTAGGACGTTTAATCCTTAATATATCATTCTCAAATTAGTTGTGGTATTGTCAGAACTTGCTAGAGATGGCCAGTGATGTCTGAATCATGCCAATGGTGTTGCTGGTGTACCACGAAATTAAGACCACATTTCCCATAAACCTTTTGTTTTATTACAAAACATTGCTGTTACATCTCCTTCAACTAAGCTTTGTTTTTCAAGCATCACCCACAGCAACAAACTTTGAAAGCTGTGTGTACTGGCAGAGCTGCACTCTTTTCCTATTTTGTGCCAAAAAGCAATCCTACCAGCATACTATCAGATTACTATAGACTGAACTCACACATATATTGCAATTAAGGTCTACAGAAAAATAAAAAGGCCAGGTGCACTTAGAACAAGCAGAACATCTCAAACCTCAGGCAGGGACAATTCTCAGCTGTTGTATTTGTGGAATTTGGCAGTGGACAGTTATCACAGTTAGTCATGATAGGCGATGAAATATTCATTGATGCTAATGTTTCTTTTGGCATTTCGCCTTTACCTCAAAACAACTGTGTAAGAACTTTTTTATTCCAGCTGCAGTTTCTTTTTTCTCCTCTTAAATCACATGCACAGTTTTGCTGAAATGAAGACATTTTTATTACTTCAGTCAACATGATGCAGATCTGACAGAATGTCAAACAACGTCAGGCATGAGTTGTTTATTGGTTGTCTTTCTTTAATTTATCTCAGGTTATTAGTGACTAATAAGGGATACCTATGAACTGCTAATAGGAACTGAAGGTCAAGACTATCAGTTACCAAAATGAACTCAGACCAGAACAATTATTAATTCCAATGACACATTCCCATGACTCCCTTTCTCCTTTACTTCTCCTTGGTTTTCATGCTTCTCTCTCGCTCACACACACACACACACACACACACACACACACACACACACACACACACACACACACACACACACTTACTTCCTCTGCCTCCCTCTGTCTCACTGTCTCTCTCTCTATGTAGTCCAGCCAGCCACTGTGGGTTTTCTGGGATTCCTGCGGCTGAGTCATCTTGTGCTCCGTATCGTCAATAATATCATCTTCCCAAAAGTCTCCCCAGAGTTGGAAGTACAACTGGCTTAGGATGAAAGGAGTTTGTGCATGTCAAAGAGTGTATATATGTGTGTGTGAGAGAGAGAGAGCGAGACTGAGAGACAGAGAGAGAGAGAGAGAGACCTCCTTCAAATCTAGCCCTTACTAAATCCGGGAACAGCCAAAATAGCATCAAATGACTCTCATCCCAAACCTCTGCTAAACCCCCAGACCCATTTCCCAGCAGTCAATTACACTCTCACGTGTTGCAGCTCAGTCCAAATTCTTTTATATTCCAACTTATCTGTAATCCATCTATCTCAGCTAAAAGCATGCATTTTTCAACATCAGCCTTCCATTGTGGCCCTGAAAAGAAAAAAAAACTGAACATAACTCTGGTTCCACAAACCTCAATTCATGGACCCTAAACCAGCTCCAGAGTCATGCTTCACCACAGTCTCCACATCACAGAAATGCAAGTCTTTTCCTTAGCCCACCTAATTCATAGTCTCCCCTACACCAAATCCCACACTATAAAAATATTGATTTAGTATTAAAGTAATTCATTGTATTGGATATTTCAAGTGATTAAATTAAAGTCCATTCAGAGCTGCATTTATTTCCTCGGTCAGAAATACCCCATGCAGCTACAAGACTTTTTTGTTGAAGCAGAGTGGTAGTTGTGCTGTAGTTTCTACAAGGCCCTTTGTCCCAATCTTAACCCCTTTTTCCCAACACTCACCACACCCTTCCCATATCCATCCCTCCTCAACCCCAATTCCCTGTCCTCCCCTCACCCGATTCTGAACTCTCAACTCCAGTCCTCCTAACTTCCCCAGTTTCCCAGCCCCACACCCTTACCCCTACCTCACCCCACCCCTTGTTCTCAACTCGCAACCCCACCCCCCACC
>NW_019524889.1:383904-394158 GCF_002814215.2 Seriola lalandi dorsalis | reverse complement strand
CCCCACCCCTGGCTCTGGCCCTGGCCCCCGGCCCCGGCAAACTTCTCCATCACTCCACCCCAGAGCTCTCATCCGGGATCCTTAATCCCAGCCCATCCATAGTCATTCATTCTCAGCCAAGACCACAGATGTTACAGCGGGCCGCTCTCACTCACTCTCACAGTTTGGGTTAAGGAGGCCAGAATTTTGACAGGGTGGTTCCTTTAAAAGGCAGATGGAGACTGCCAGGCAAAACTAAATTTGAAACCATGCTTTTAAGATTAGCTCACCAATGTCTATATATATAATGAACTATAAAAATAAATACATCACCCTGATGTAAAAGATGGTGAAAATACCTTAAATATGAATACTGTATTATGCAGAGAACTCTTACTATTACCCTGACCAACCAAACTAAAGCCCTGCAGCGAGCTTTTACTAGTCAGCAAAAAGCCTAGGAAGTCAGTATATTTGCCAGGAAAAAAAACTACATACATTGTGATCCAACCTGCCACCCACACTGCCAGTAAGCAAAACAGCCAGCCAGTCGAAAAGGCCAGACACTCATTAAAACAACAGGTTCCCCTCTTCATTTTTCCATGGAACCTGTCGCTGCATTCCTTTCCCTGTGAGGTGGCTCTTGACTCATGGAGAGGTCGGGTTATAGGAAGTTAGTCATAACAACACCAGCAAAAAGAGGCCTTCAGTCTGCCTCCTAACCATAGCCCAGTCTCCACACAGTGCAGACCTCTTCAGTTTGCTGAAGCTGTACTTCTAAATCCCCCACACAAGAGGTTTATTTGCAGGCTCCTTAAAGGGAATGCAGTTTTATTTGAGAATTTCTTTATTTCTTGAAAGCTCCATCAATACCTGTGACCTACGTTTTCCAGTGAGAGAGAGCACTATCACGCTCACCTGTGATCTATTACTGGATTAGCCACTGCAAATAACAGATTCAGTGGATTTAAGAATTATTTGTTTGAACTTTAACATCTGAAGAGGCCAAACAGCATCGGTTTACCAGGTTTACCAGTTCTAAAGCAATGGGGGAAAATTATTTACAAAAATGATCTCACAAATAAGGAAGGGAAAACTGGTTGTATCTGTGAGGCTGGACGTGAATGAAAGGGTTTCACTATGTCAAAAGCCGCTTTTCGACCAAAAAGGGTGGCAACCCTAGCCACACCTAGCCAGTCCTGTTTCAGTTTTTTTACCCTTTATCTGGACCTGTTTTCGCGGTGTGGAAAATGTGTTCACTCGCTCGTTCCCTGCATTCTTTTAAACATCGCGGGTGAAATAAAATGCAGCGAGTACTCGACCAATCAGAAATGTTCAGCACTGCAGCCTACAACCCCCAAAGTTCCTGAACCTGTGGAAAGTACTACCCCCCCGACCACCAGGTAACCTTTTTGGGGGTCGATCAATTACCCCGGAACTAAATTTAGACCCTGGCTCCTGCGGTGGAAACGCGTATAGTTCCTCTAAAGGTTCCTGGTTCCTGGGGTGGAAACACGGCAGACACAAGAATGACATTTTGTTTAGAGAGGCTACCAATTTGCTGGCCGTGTTTTAATAATAATATTACTAGTATGATTTATAAGGTTTAGCTTCATGAGTTGGATAACTTAACAACCAATACTGTCTCAGAGATATACGGTATGCTATGGCTTGGGTGCCAAGCTTTTCACCACATACAGAGTACAGTGAAGAATGAGAAAATGTATATGCGTGCCATTCAATACAAAGCTGAGTGCAAGTCTGACAAGAGCTGACAATGATCAGCAAAACACCTTTGTATAAAAGACAAAGTGACTTGTTTACTGAGACTCGATATGAGTAAGAAGCAGCAAAATTGTAATTTAGATTAACAACACAGCAATACAAGAACAACATGTAAGAAGAAATAGTCTTCATCTAAAAAAAATGATATTCTGCCTTTTTTTGACAATGTCAAAAATGTTCTTTTTCAAAGAATTCCTACTAGCACAGTTCTCTTCACAGCCAGAGAGAAAACTCTGTGTATCTAACTGGTTGGTGAATAAACCATGTATGTTGTCAAGTCCGCTTATCGGGGTGAGTCAAACAGCCAAAAAACATGATTCAGGACTTTGCTCCAATCAGAACAAAGAGAGCCTCCACATTACAGTGTTGCCAGCTGCAATATATCTCAGCAAATCTCAAAAGCCAAAATAGTATAGCGGAATTATAAGCAAAACATAATAGTGGATTTAGTCTGAAATAAAACTGAGGAGTTTTATAAATAACAACTTGCTGCTTTTAAATGAGAGCTGACAGAGGAGAAGAGGGAAAGAGAAAGAGGCACGGAGAAAGAGGGAGAGACCTGCTGTGAAGAAAGAGATATGGAGCGAATGCGAATGTGAGAGGGAGGAGAAGTGAGGAGAAATGAAATCAATAATGAACGGCTCCATAACAGGAACTTAATCAGAACAGCAGGTCCCTATATTGCTCCTGACTAGCGCACGCATCACTGCCGTCGATTCAATTTACTCCCCAAACCCTGAAAAAATAAATAAAACATGGAAAATAAATTGAGACGCTCATTCAAATTCATTAGAACTCGTCCCTGTGTGCCTACAGTACATAATATTCCCTTGAAGAAGAAGAAGAAGTAAAACGGAAAAAATGAAAATATGCCAACAACTCACTATTGGTTTCTGGGAGAGAAAGAAGGCAAGGGTACTAAGTCGCAGCAGCCTCCTCAAACACCACTGTCTTCTCCCTCTCATGCACCCACACACACACACACACACTCATTAATGTATCTCAATACACACACTGTATTCATACACTGCAATGAATATATACGGTATGCTTTCGCACAGTAATATGTGAGATTAAGTAAGCACATTTGCAGACAAATACTTGTGCTTACCTTTACACCCACATATACGTTAATGCAAGGGCGCGTGTGCACACACACACAGACACACACACACACTCCACAGCCCTCCTATTCTATGACTAAGCCACTCAGAGCAAATTCATCAGACTCATAAGAAACAGCGGCAACAATAGAGGGAAAAAAATCAAATCAGTGAAAGGCAATGTTGCGTAAAAATGCAAGCTGGGCTGGAGATGACGTGGGGATTGAGACCGTGGGTGGTCGGCCAGGCATGGGAGTTCTGTTCTGACGGCAGCACAGGAGTGATGTTTTAATAGTTGGATCTGCTCCCTCAACCAATAAGTTTCTTTCCCCCCACATACACACACACACGGCACCATCTTTGTTCCTTTCTCACCTCTTTTCTCACTCTGTCTCTCACAAACATCTTTCTGTCTCTGTCTCACACACTAATGCCATAACTCACTCTCACCCTTTTTTCCCCCCTTCTTCTCTCCATCACTCCCTCGCTCCCAGTCTTCCAGACAGCTTCATAATGGCTGACACCTCCTCAACACTGGCTCTAATTGAAAGATGAACGAGTTTATTTGGGCTTAATCCATCACCCTGTCACCTGAGGAGGGGAGGAAAGTTCTAGTAGGAGATGAGATGAGAGGAGAGGAGAGGAAAGGAGAGGAGAGGAAAGGAGAGGAATGAGGGCAGGGAATGAGAAAAGACAGGAGCAAGAGAAGAACAACATCACAGAAAGGTAGAAGGGCAGATAAGAGGTGGTAGAAACAAGAGAAACAGAAAATGGCAGAAGACAGGCTTTTCATGATCGTCAACATTATCAAACAACCGGCACATGTAGACGCTACACACTGATACGTGCGACACCTTGCCAAAGACAAACTCATTAACTTTTAATTATGTAGATTTAAATACTGTGAACAACATAATAAACATGATATAAAAGGGGAATATGTGAAGAGTCAACTGCAAACAAAATGTGCTGCTACACAAATTGGTGAGAAGATGGTACATACCTTGTGCCAATTTAACAAGCCATTTGTGGATCGTTGGCGCCAAACTGTGTTCTTGTGTTTAATACGAGTGGCACCAATGGGAATATAACTCTTAACCTTGACAGTGGCGGGGGCATTCCTCTACTTAGTTACACAGGATAACAAATTGCTCCTTCATGCAGAGGCAACCACAGAATCTGCCTACTGTGCATACTTGCAGCATCACTACTATAAAAGCTGGTTCTGTAGGTCAGTACTGAACAGGCATACTGCGGCAGTAAGCTTGTGTTTTAGATGACTGCTAAATATTCCTTGCATGTCTTGCAGAAACTCTTCCGTCATGGCATTTGAAGTGAAAATAAAATTTTAATCACTTAACAAATCGTTTCTAAGAAAAAAAGGTAGATTATAGCGAGTAACCTGCTTGCAGGCAGCAGGGGAAGTTGACAACCACTCATGTGATATCAGGAACATCCATTTCTGTTGTTCCAAAAGAGTTCCAAAGTATTGCACAGGTGATACTGCTGAGATTTTCTCCCAGCAGACAGCAGCATACTATGTAAGCTATGAATGTGCAGCAACATGTTACTGAGTTGTTAAAGCACTGGTGGGCTACCTGCTGAAGACCAAATTAACTGGTTGAGTGCATGAACAAATCTACTACTTTTACCACTTTTGCCCTGACAAGCAGCAGAGAAAAGTGTGTACCATTATTCCTGAGTGTGTCTCTGTGTGTTGATGGTTTTTACTATCTGGCCTCTTGAGAAATGGTCATCACAAAGGGCACAGTCATGCTCGGATGATTTTGGAAACCACGAGTCTGAACCGATCTTTTTCATTCTCCATTTTCGGCACAGAGACAGGTATTATATTGTTTCATTGCAATTTTAAGAAGAGTGACATGACATGTTGGTGTTTTTTTCTTTCGGCGTACCTAATGAACAGAATCTGCCATTTGTCATGTGGCCATAAAATGGCCCCCGACTCCTGGTGAGTGATTTGGACCTGAAATAGGGGCCAAGCCATACTTTCTCACCTGGTGAAAACCTCTGTTACAGACAGTGTTGATGTTCATGTGCCTGGGGCAAAGCCTTCTGTGCCGTTTGACCTAGTAAATGGATTTTTACCCATGTGTCCAGGATGTGGTGAAATTCATTGTATCTGTGCTTGGACAGTCCTCCAAGCTCTCTTGACTAGACTGCATACACCCCGAGGGTTATGGCCATTAAGCTGAACAAAATGGGGAAATCCTTTCAAGGCTTGGAGCACTTCCAATATACCAAGTAACAGATGATAATGTCTGTAAGCCAGTTCTAACTATCAGCTAGCACACCAGCATGTGGATCAGGATCACCTGTCTTAAGATGTCAGAATGTCAGGCAGTCGAACAGTGTCAGAAACACCGTCTCACCACACATTTCTGAAAAATTGCAAACTGGAGGGAGTGACTGAGTCTGACAACTTCTGTGAATTTCTGAAACCTAAGCTATGTGTGGGGAGGATGAAGTTTTGTTTCTGAAAACAAGTTAGACACTGTGAACGCCTTTGAGGGAAGATTGTCCAAAATGATGCACCATTTTTCCCATTTTACAACAATCATTACATCTGGATCCTCTCTATGATGGTCGACTTTAAATCCTGCTCCCAGCTATACGTACATCGTACAAATTGGTTTATTTCAAAAAAACTAACTAGCTAACAACTCCCTTATGGCACCAATCGACCAGCATTAATCACATTGACAAAGATGCACTGTAAGGTATCATCACACAACACTTCAAATTCAATTGTATGCCAAAAGCCACAACTCTACACTGCTGCTTCCATTTCACAGTCAATAATATTAGATGAGACGACAAAAGCTAACCATCTAACATCAGGATAGAGGATACTATAGGGTCGAAATAATGGGCATGTCTGGTCAGACATGGACGTGGAGCATGAGCAGGGGAGACAGGAACAGGGCGCAGGCTTTCAGTCAGTGTTAAGTATATGTGCTCCCAGATTTCTAGGTGGCCGTCTGCAGATGGGTGAATGAACATATGGATCTCCTCTTGTGCTATAGCTGAAGCAAGGGTGAAGGGCTGGTGGCACTGGTCCCAATTAACTGACTTTCTTGTCGCGGACACTGAGATTCTCCGGGACAAAGGCTGGAAATCTGCAGCTACAATCACCATCTGCCTGTGTCAAAAAGGGAGAGGGGAGCCAGTATCCTTACAGGGGGTCCCTTGAAACCAGCAGCCATCCAGGACTGGCTGGTTCAATCCACAAGGCTGCCAGGAAACTGTGCTGTGAGCTATGCCTCTCTGGTGACATAGAAAGAGGTCAAAGCACCCATTTTGTCTTCTGCTGTCTAAATGCTGCAGCCAATACTTCAAGGACTTCCAAGACTGTTTGAGGCTCATCCTCCAGTCATCCTCTTCAATGTGGAGAGAATCGGAGGTTGGTGGATATGTCTTATTTGGGTGTGTTGCTCAAGAGGACAGTTTTCAGGCAGGTCTTCAGCCAATTGTTAAGTCCTCTAACATATCCCCTATAGGATTTATTGACTTAAATTGGGATTATTGTTCATATGTTTTGTTGTTTTAGAATCACTATTTATCTTGACACAGTAGACATCCACAAAAGGGGCGCATGCAGAGGCATTGCCCTAAAGAAGGCCATTTTGTCAAAACATTAGTTACTGTTTTTGTTTGCTGACTATGAATAAATATGTGTAAATTATTGAGTTTAACTTCTGCCTGAGCTCATGCCCTGTCTTTGTTGATGTCAAGTTAGTTCAAATTCTTTGGGGCATACGTGCCCCTATCTCGTGCATGAACATTGCTGCCTGTTTGTTTTGGCTGCAAGGTGTTTTTTTTGAATAATTAATTTTTTTTTTTTTGTGGAAAAAAAACGAACTAACACAAATCCATATTCATGTAGCATTGAGTGAGCAGTCAGAAGTGGTTTATGTGAACTTTACTGAACTCCCTCCTATTGTGTATTCAGCAGCTCAACAGAAGAGCAAATTGTAAATCTCCTGTGTCTCAGTTAAAAGCTTTATCTCATCCCTTGCCTAGCAACCAGTTATAAAAACACACACACACCCAAAAAGCCATGCAAGCAATAGCTTAAACACACAAACTGAATCAGGCATGCACCTGCTGTCTCTCTCACACACACACACACACACACACACACACACACACACACACACACACACACACACACACACACACACAACAATCCTCACACTCACCCAGATGTGGTAGGCACAGGCATACTAAACACAAACACACACATACACACATGGGCATTTCTCCACCCCCTTGTATTTAATTAAGCTCCCAGGCTTGGACTTTTATTTGATCAAATGTTGCTGTGGTAATTGAATTAGCCAAGCCAGTCAGATGTAAGGGTGTCTGCTCCATTGGTAGAGGGTATAACAGTTTGAAAAGGATGGATGAACCGTGTTACTGTAGCGAGTAAGGTCAGCATTTAGCCAAAGCAAAATCAAATCTGATGAGTTCTCACAGGTGAAACTTTTTCTTTGTGCTCTAAATGACGTGCTGTATTTTACAGGCTGAACAGCCTCAACTTGTTGAAATTCCTCCCAAAATTCTCCTTCACTGGCCCCAGTGAACTATCCATGAGTTTGTTCCCTTTTTAAACTCAAAACACAATGGTTATGCAAAAGAAAGCTGCTAGCTCAATATACTACACCCCCCACCCGACTAACACAACAATGGATTAACAAGCAATCTAAAGCAAATACGCAATTAATAGGCAAACGTGATGATTTCCATCACCTCACTTTTGCTGTTTGTTTTGCTAATGGACTTTAATTTACTTTTTAATGGTTTATAAACTCTTTGATTAAACCTGCCTCATCTACTCACTGAGCTTGTTGTTACAGACATGTTCAATTAAGATTTATGAGATTATTCCCACATTATGTTATAACATATGAAGAATAATGATTACAGCAAGACACATTCCTGAAGTACTTTGTGTCAAAAAAAAAATCTATTAAAAACAAATTGTATTAGAAAAACAAAACAAAGACTTCAATTTCCTCCTAAATGGAGGATTTAATTGGAAAAAAAAACATCAGCAAATAAATTCATGAAACACAATTATTTCAATGCACATCACATGAGTAAGAGTGAGCTGCAATCATTTCACTGCTGAAATAAAAGTCAGACCCAGATGCAGCCAACCAAACCAATAACACATAACTCCAACACACAAATAGCTCAGCAAGCATGGAGGAAAGTGGGAAACGTTGCAGTTACATTGATAAAAGGATCTATTAGCAGATGATTCTGCTACATAATGTGTACCTTCACCCTCACAGCTCAGCTCCCAGAGGCTTGTGCGCTCTTCCAACTGGTGCAATGTCATTAGAAGAACAGACTTCGAGCTAGTGAGTATAGTGGCAAGTGCTCGCAGCAATGTACTGAACAGCAGTTTGACAAGTGTTACAATGTCAAATTCAGTTTTGTTAGCATAAAGTCAGACATTGACCAACAAAGAATCCCTGCTAACATCAATATTGCATTATTTTTGATCAAGTCAGGCCTGCCTGACAAATGTCTTGAGACAATAGCAGAGACAAAGTTCTTCTGTGGCCATTTAGCAGCATTTTAGAGTAACAGTTTGGGTTCCCTTGTATGATGCATATAGCAGATAGAAAATAGCTAAATCCTCAAACTTTATGTATAGTATGCTGAAATTCTGTGCTACAGTTTCGTCCCAATTTTACTGTGTAATATAACTTAATCCAATCAATCTCTGAAAGAAATTTGTAAATCTACCTCAGAGACATTTCCTGTTTTCCTTAGACATCCATTGGATTCTTTAACAGCCATGCAGGTCACTGTCTGGACTAGTGCCACATTACATACTGCACCTGCCACTAGGAAGCACATGTTAGTGTGCGTGTGTGTACAGTATGTGATGGATAAGACTTTGTGCACAGTGTTTTTGAATGCATGCATTTTTGGTACCGATATAGGTATAACGTATCCATGCTTTGTTAAGAATCTAACAAAAAAGAACTGACTCTCACAAATACACAGTGACTCTACTGTATGTGCAAAAATATGTTGCTTTCATTAACAGCCACTACAACTTAACAAAAACATTGAAGACAAAAATAAAAAAATTATTTAAAAAAAAAGACAATGGTCCGTCTCCAGTGTCTTTTTTCGAAATCACAGTATTTCTGCATATTTTCGCACTCAAACTCCTTTGTTCTGTGGACAGTGTGTGTCTGGTCAACTGTCCAGTTTTGCCAAGCTCTAGTCTGTGTTACTGGAAAAAGACAAATGTGTTCCAGCAAATGGGATAATGTACAGCATAACGATCAATTGGCTCCAAATACTGTTTGTCCAAGCCCCTCATAAAAAAAAAAAAAAAAAAAAAAAACTGTGTTGTTCACACACCATAAATCCACTGGTGCACAGTCTGTGGCTATGTGAGCGAGTAAACGAGAAGAGACAGCGTGTGTGTGTGTGTGCTTGTGTGTGTATGCATGTGACGTGTGTAAAGGCACTGGGGAGACTTTTATGATGCTCATGGCAGCCACCATGACAGAAACCCCACAGTTGGCGCGGTTGCATCAGCCCTAATTCTAGAATAAGGATCATAAAAATGACACTGCTGTCATAATTTCATGTTATTCACCAGACTACTAGCTATGCAGCGTGTGGAACATATGAGCGCGGTTCATCTGGAAAGTGTGGATCAGTGATGGCCCCGTTCTGGCCCATTTGTGCTTAGTCAACTGGAGACATGTATTTGTCACCAAAAGGAGCCAACGCCAGATATGTATCACATGCGTCTCGAGGTTTGTGGAGTATACGCACCCTAGTTAGGTCAGTGATGTACCTTCCTTCTCCTGTGCAAGTTATCTTTTTTTCCTGTGTCTTAATGAAAAGAGTACTAGTACTGCATAGTGAGTGTTAGGTCAGCCTTGGGATCATGACTCGTGTTGTATTACATGGATTACAGCTGCACTGAAACATTATTCAGTTTTTACTAAAGTGGTTCACAGGTAGTCAATTCAATAAACTGCCAATTTATACTTCATCATACAATTGTCATATAATTACAGACTAATATGAGCTATCTATTCCCTGTTCTATTTGAGTGGACAGTGGAAAAAAGACAGTGATTTTACCTGTATGGATCAATGGGGGCCTGTGCAGGAGGTAAATATACGGCAATGATATGCAGCTGTGGAGGTGTATGACAGATCACAACAGCTTTAAAAAACAGCACATTTAAAAGTTTTTAATACCCTGATAAATCTCTCTGACAAGCTTTAAATGGAGTTTCGCCCACATGTCAGCTGACATTTATACAGCTATGTAACTGCAGCAAAATCATTTAATAAATGGAGGTGGGGGGGGGGGGGGG
>NW_019524889.1:337197-383884 GCF_002814215.2 Seriola lalandi dorsalis | reverse complement strand
GGGGGGGCATCCCAGCAGACTTGAATGCTTCCTCTGGGTTCTAGAGACTGAGTGGTGCTTCAAGATGAGCTTAGTCTGCAATTTATCTGGTCAGGACTTCAACTAATGTAGTCTCCAACTGTGGCAGTCCTTTTGTCTCACTTAAAATGCTGGTTTCCACTGATGGCCATTTTTGCACTTGTATTTCAGTATAGATCTGTCAGCAGTTGGTATAGATTGGGGATGCAATAAGTGCAATGGTGGATGTCAAAGCTAATTATAAACCTTTTTCTTAAAGGTTGACGAGTGAATCACAACAGATAACACAAAACTTCAGCTATCACATATATACTCGATTAATTTAGGGTCCAGTAGAGACGCACTGCTTTGCGTGGAATTGAAAACATGTTTGGGAATTTTGTGTTCCAACCGCAAGACAAAATAAGTTTGTCAGAATATGTGGTCAATCATGTGATATGATGTTTGTTTTGTATTTATTATAATTGATTGGGTCCGACGAGTTAGTGCTACTTTACTTGATTCTGACATGATTTTATTCCGATGATCAGTCATCAGTGATGATTCTGATGGTCATCATCACCTTGTGTTGCATCTGAAATCCTCTGGCATAATGTATTAAAGCTGTTTTTTTATTGGCATTTCTGGGCAAAAATTCCATAATCAATATATTGTAATTCAAATGATCTGAGAGCAAACTAGAGACCTGCACCACTCCTCTTGGCTCTGTTTTCTGGCTTTAGAAAATCTAACCTGATGAGAGACTTTGGCAAATCACAGGTCTTTTCGGAGAGAGAGAGAGAGAGAACATTCCTATTGTCAGTTCTACAAATGCAAATGCATGTGCACCTCCCCTCAGATAGATATGGGTCAATATTGGTGAACTGTTTCAGTGATGGAGAGAACTTCACCTGGACATGTAACAAGCTGCCAGCTTAACTTTACTTTAATATAGAACTGTAGTAGTGGTTGGTTGTTTTGGTAGATCTACTATGAAAGCAAGTGTTAAATGTTGCTAATAGTTTTCTGCTTACTGTAGCCAAAGGTTCACGGATGCAGCTGAGTTGCTTGTGCGTGGATCAAGTGTGTGGGATATACCCGTGAGGAGAGCGATACAGGAAGGAGGCTGTATTTTCAGAATCTGGCATGTTTTTCTTTTTTTTCCCTGCAGATTTCTGCCTATCCCAGCTTTAATATAGTCACGTAGATTTAACAATAACTAAACCTATATCAAAAGCTAATGACAATCATCCATCTGCTTTATGTTCTGCTTTTGTCTCTATAGTGGACATCTGCTATGTCTTATGTTCAAACTACTGCATATATCCCATCACTGTTACAATCTGAGACATCAAAGTAAAAAAAATAACACTTTATTTAAAGTGCCGCTTAAGCTGAGGGAAACAACAGTTTTCTGTTGTATGCTGCTCTTCTTTGTAATTAGACTTGTCTAGATCTTGAAGTGTCTTAAGTTGATGTTTAAATGAAGGGAAGTCTGTAATTTCACTTAATTAGAGACAAAGCAAGCATTAAGAGGATCACTTATCTCTTACTGTCTCATTTTGCTAAAATGACACACCACAGTCAACAACCAAGATTAAGTACCAGCTCATCTTTATTAGTTTTTCTTTGTCTTTAATACTTTCTTAATCATGTCTGCTGGCATCAGTGAAACTGGAGGAAGCTTTGCTGTTCATTATACTTTATGTCATGGCTTAATAATATGTCAGTGACAGTTCTTTCTTTCCTTAACTTTTTTTTTGAGGCAGGCGCCTCACCACATCTCTGATCTGGTGTCTGTATTTTCATTAGCTGACCGGTGCTTGCAGAATGTAATAATGACTAGAATAAACATGGCCAAATTATTGCTGTAATTAAGTTTTGTAACAGCGAGAGGAGGGAGCGGGAGATGAGGGTGGTGGATGACTTGGCCACAAATCTGGTGTGCTCCACTGGAGGTGAGTTGGAGTGTATGTGTGTTTGTATTCCAAGTTAGAGTCTACAGTAAGTCTAACATGTTCTTCTTTTTCCTCCTCTTCATTTTTCCTCTACTTTCATTTTTGCATTTCTACTATTTCTACCCCATCGTCTCTTTCCTCCTCCACACCATCTCACTTTATACCTCCTAATATTTTACTTTTCTCCTATCTGCTTTCCTTCTCTTCCTTTGTTCTTGATCTCACAGTTTCTCACTTATTTCTTGCTGTATTACTGTTGCTCCATGGACTCTTTTACCTCTCTCCCATGTGTGCCATTCCCTCTCTTCTGTTACCATCCAACAACTCTGTCCAGATTTCACTGAAGCACCAGGTTCCAAAATACAGTATTTACCAGGACAAACACGAAATCAATACCCACCCAATGCAAACACAGCACACAGGCAGTCTGGCAGATCTGCCAATGACGCTGGCTCATGCCCTGCAACTGAGTTCAGTGATTACAGAGCTGGAATGACAAAAAAAAAATCCTTTGATTGCATCAAACCCATTCGAAATGCTCTCCAATGCTGTACTTGACAACACTCAATATATCTCTTTTACAAAAAGGCTACATGACAAATTCAATACCTAACATTTGTTTGATGCTTTACAGTACCAAATGTGAACACACACATGACCACTTAAATAATGGTGCCTTTAGTCAGTTAGTGGCTAAGGATCCAAAAGGTTGGGAAAACAAGTAATGGAGTTATGTGTATAAAATTTGGGTTTATTAGCAATACACCTGCACTGGTGCAAAAAACTGTCTAGAAAACATCCAATAGGTAAGATTTACTGAATGTAAAGGAGTAGTTTGATATATCTGGAAATGCGATTATTCACTTTCTTGCCAAGCAGTACATGAGAGGACTGATACATTTGCATATCTGTGCACTAAATATGTTACTAAGACCAACAGCTTCTTAGCTTAGCACATCGCTAAACCAGTTGCCAGGCAACTCCGAGAGGTTACTCGTCCTGACAAAGAGATAGTATGTATGTAACATAACCCCAAGAAAAATGGCAGATTTTTGTTTTTCACACATCAGTTTTTGTACCCATTAAAAAACAAGATATAACATGTTAATCAGTGAGCTTTAGAGGTGTTAGTAAGTAGACCTTGCTACCTTTGGATAGAGCCATGCTAAATATGTAGCCCTGTTTCCAGAATTTATGGTAAGCTGAGCTAACCAGCTGCTGGCTCCAGCTACATATTTAATGTATAGACATTAGAGTGGTAACGATTTTCTTGTCTAACGCTCTGCAACAAAGTGAATAAGTGTATTTCACAAGATGTCTAACTATTTCTTAAACTTACTTTTTCCTCTGTACTGATAACAGAATTTTACATTTTACTCATGATACTGATTTTCACCAAAAATTCTGTTGACTTTGGTTGAGGTTGATTAATTTGTAGTAGTCAATGTTAGTGAAATACTTGTCTGTGTCCCAACCCACATTACAATTAAATGAAATACTTTAATATGTTAAAATGAAACTTGCTGAATGTCTTTTCTAAAGTATTCTCAAGAGCAGGATGCCAGAGTGGTGTGACAACAGATAGCAGACACCATTTGCAGGAAATTTAAATCCAGCTTTCCTCTGAATTGCTGAGAGTTACGGGAAGTGGAGGCCTGAGTAATTACAAAATATTTTGGACATGAGAAGGAGAGGAGATGCAACAATAGCCTTAAAATGTCTCTGCTTTGAGTAATTACACTATCTTCTGTACTGTATCTAAAGGTGTCCGCCCTCAGGCAATCTTATGTAATGACTACTATGTGCCTCGATTTGAATGATCACACCAGTCTGACTGGAAACCACGTCTAAGATGACCACTTTAATGGCCTCTTTTTCTGCACTTGAATCCACAGAGTATTAAACCCACAAACTTGAATGACAACATGCTTAGACAATCCAAACCGACAGTCATTTTGCTCTCTCCAACAAGCCCCCCCTCCCTTTTTTTTTCACCCATTTTCTATAAAATTTAACTAAGCCCCTTCGGTACTTGCTCTGGTCCCCTGAATGCAACAGTCAATACTTTGTTGATACTGCAGCTCCGGCATTGTGTACCCAGAACATCCGTGGAGGCCCGTAGCGAATAAAATGTGCCTGTTTAGTGTTTCTCCAGCTGGGCTGATCTGAAGCGACAGAAATTCAACCAACAGCCAGAGTGTCTCTCAGGAGACAAGAGGCTTCAGATGTCGGCAGCACCACCATCACTGCAGCTGTTAAAATTATCTGGATGAGAATGGCGCTAATCTACTACCCTTCATGGGGACTTCACACCGATTTGGGAACATAAAAGGAAATAACATGTACTCCTCTTCTGACAGAGGGAGGACAGATGGAAGAGGACGACACAGAGAGGAAGGTGAAAAGGGTAAAGATTGAGGGTTGCAGATGAGGAAAGAGGACAAGCATAATAGCATGATCAAGCCTGCCGTTCCCAAAAAGGCAAACTGATTTCCCCAATCACTGCATTGTTAGTGTTCCACCTGATGCATGTAGGCTGGCAAATACAGCTACACACACACACACACCTCAGTATTGAGTACAAGATGCAGTTTTCAGAGTTTTCAAACACTCTCTCCTGGGAAACCACGTCAACTAAATCATTTTTTTCTCATCACCTAAAACTGATTTTGCAGGCTCGTGTGCAGGCTGATGTAGCAGAATCTCCACTGTAACTAGGACACAAAGCTGAAGCCTGAGCTCAATTCTTGGTGTTCTGTAACCTCGAAAATCGCAGGGGTGTGCTCACACACACACGTACAATAGATCATTTTTCATAATTATATGGAGGGGGGTGCTTATAAATCTTGTCATATTATTCACTGTGACTCTTTACATTCCTTGGGCTAAACAATGTGGTTGTATAACTGATTATAACAGCTCACTGTCATGGTTCATTGCTTTGTCAAGGTGCGGCACATTTCCTCGCAAATAAAACTCAAACTGAAACCAAGAATGATTTGACAGCAAATCTAGCCACAAACATCAATAAATGCCAGGCATCACATATTTATGAATAATGTTTCATCTCACTAAAGTCTGGAGCTATATGGTGTATTATTGCAAAATGTCATCTTGCTTTTCAATAGCTCATCAGACTGAATGGGGGAAGTGTGTCATCATGTATGCTTTCAATGGCTTTCTCCCAGCAGACCGCAGATCTCCCTCTCTCTTTCTCTGTCTCTCTCTCTCTCGGGCTGGCTGACATTTAGACTCCAGTGAAGGCAGAATTAAGAGAGGAAGTTAAAGAAAGGATTCTCCCCTGCAAAGGGACAGAAAGAGCCTTCTCTACTCTCCGAGGGCGTGACCCGGGCCGACCACATCTGAAATCAAAATGGTTGAAGCTGCTCTGTCCTCCACATATTGGAGGGGAGCGGCACTAACCGTAGGAAATGCAAAAGGTTTTTTGTTTTGTAGGCAAGAAACACTGAAAATAAATCGCTAATAAATAGACTCTAAGGAAGAAATTGGAAGCTTTACAAGGGTACATTTAATTTCCAGGATTTTCTTTTCATTTCACAGACATGTTGCAACCAACAAAACTGTTGATGATCTGAGGCAGCTCTATATTTGTAACACTGTCGACGTTTTAAACTCAGCTCAAAGAAGGTTATGGACCCAGGTTTGCAGCTGAATAATAAATATGCACGTGTATTATTCCATTAATGCACTTGTTGGAAGACCTTCTGGTGGCCAAAATGTGATTTTCCTAAATAAGGAAATTTAATCATTGATAAATTAAATGATC
The DNA here is from genome assembly GCF_002814215.2 of Seriola lalandi dorsalis. NCBI lineage: Eukaryota > Metazoa > Chordata > Actinopteri > Carangiformes > Carangidae > Seriola > Seriola lalandi. The sequence goes on along the minus strand of NW_019524889.1, from coordinate 378,142 downwards.
AAAATAAGAAAAAAACACTTGTGTGCTGACACTCAATCCATATTTACATGCTCATTTATAGGGTTTCTTTCTAGCAAAAGGTCACATTGAAAAGCAACTCCTGAAGATAATATTTTGAATTTGCATACCTACAATATGCAGGGACATGTTATGCATTAAATGGTTTGAAAAGACAGACACTGAATAAATCCTGCGCTTTGCTTTTTAAATCTTTCCGATTTTTTTTTTTTTTCAGAAAACCCACAATGGGTCAGAGTGAAAACAAGATACTTGCCTCCCACGGACACAAACAGGGAAAAGGCAGGAAAGAGTAAGAAAGAAAAAGACAGATAACATTCACAAGTGTAATCGCTATACGAACATATATTTATGAGATAGATAGGTGAACAGAGAAAATAGGGACAGATAAAAAAAAAACAGACTCATAAAGGCAGGCAGGCCTTGGAGGAGACAGACGATATAAACACCCAACTTGTACAATCGGAGGATAATTTATGTTAGCAATCCCGAACACAGTAAAACTGTAGTGCTGGCCAGCAGGCTTAAGCCCCAAACATTACATAACAAGACTAGGTCAAAATATGGCTGGACCACATTGTAGGCTATTTCCATTCTGTTTAGTGTCAGCCAGTTTCAGCCTTTTATCTGTCTGCTTCTCTCCTACTCTGTTACTCCTACTCTTCTATTATCAGACAATGGAACAAGTATGAAACAGTGACTGAAACGCTGCCCATTTAGACGATATGTTAACCAGCCGCCACTTCCAAGCCATTTCCAAGCTGCTGCTCTGCATTGCTAAAATCCTGACCTTTTAACTGTGATGTCATCTGACAAAATCACCAAACGTACAAGTAAAAAACAATGGCTGTGCTGTGATTTTGGCTATATTTATATGTAAAATTATCACTTAGAGAGAGAGTTAGAAGCTCATTCACATCAGCTGCCATGCAGTCAGCATAGAGAGGTGTGCCTGGGGAGGGAAAGCCCGATCTCACCATCTCAGGGCATTACTGGCAACTTTCTTCTCGGGAAAGTAGCTAAGGTTTGTCCAAAAAGCTGCTACATTTGTCACTAGGTGCTTTTTTGATAAAAGTTACTAAATGGGTTTTGGAAAATTTAGTTAATCTAGTGACAAAGGTGTTAAGTTGGCAATATTGCTTGTTTGCACCAAATAATTTTGAAAGAGCAACGACAAATGGGGAAATTCCAACACTGCTGGCTGACCAATGGTGTTAACCTTGTCACTCAGTCACGTGGCATTCAGCTGACCAGTGGTTTAACATCAGTCACTCAGCCAGTCAGTCAGCCAGTCAGTCAGTAAGCGACATGGGCCATGAAGATGCAAAACTTAAAACTTTAGACTTTAAACTTTAGAAATATAACATCTAAATTTTCACCTCACTCATCAAGTCATGAAATCTCCCCCTATCCAGTTCTGTGTATGTTGCAAGGCAGCAGTACAAGCAGAGCTTTTTACTGGAGTAACAGTAAAGAGTCCCAGAGCCTCTTGTGTTTTCCTTCCTTCCATCCATCTTTCTGCCTCACCGCATGCTCTCTCTACCTCCTTTCCTCTCCACAATCTTCTTCTCATGCCTCTCTCTTCACCCTTCCATGCTTCACTCCCATCTTCCATCTTCCCCTGTGTCCTCCCTCCATCCCTCTCTCCACAGCCAAGAGGCATCCAGCTTCTCATAACTCTTCATTAGAGCCTTCCCAGGGACCCGTGGCTGCATCGTGTAACAGAGCAAAGTCCAACTGCAACCAGAGAGAGAGAACTGAGCCCCAGAGACAATTAGCTCAGCCTGGAAAATAACATCATACTCCAGTCCATAGTCTCTGTGTGTGGGTGCCGGCAGGATGGCTGGAGCTGGCTTTGATTAGGGCCCCATATAGAAAACATGTTCCAAAACTGAAGCGCCTGAGGCATTTAATGGCATAGAATCAGTATAAGAATTTATGCCTATATGTAGTTCAGTGTGCACACAGTAGGAATCTTATAAACAGAGGTATTACTCAACTACACATGTACACTAATCCACACTAAGCTCATGTGACACTCGAGGTTGTAACATGAGTTGTGTGAACGCTGAGTTTCTCTGGGTGTCACCTTAGGCACCGATGACATATTTACACCAGTATATTGATTTTGTAACTAAAAATGAATGTACAGCAATGTACATGTTAAATATGGGTCTGTTTGGGTCCAGTTAAAAACTTTGGTAAGATGTCTTTTTGGGCTGATAATTGTGGCTTTGTGTGGCTTTTAGAGAGATCTGAGATGTTCATTTCAGTAAATAACTGCATATACAAATTATGTTTTTTCTTTTCCCGCACGATCTAAAACATAAAGAGAACAAAAAGCTCCTTATAAAGAAGTGTTTAAAGCATGTAGACTGACAGCAGCTTCTCCTTTTATGGTGCTTCGTATTAGCGTGATATATGTCATATGAGTATGACATATGGGAGCACATCTGTGACCCAACAACAAGGCTCTGACCAAAGAGACACAAGCAGACAAATAACTCTCTGTCACTTTGACATGGCTTGGTGTGTATGTGTGTGTGCACATGTGTGTTCAACCCACTATAAAGCATCAGGTGTCCTGAGGGGTAATTCCACTGATAGAAACACAAGGATCAGGGAAATTCCACTGCACTTGATAACTCCATCACACACAACCACACACGCATAGAATCTGATTTGTTTATCATCCCGAGAATGCAGACCAACCGTCACAGGGTTTTCCCTCTCTGCTGTAATAAGGGTTTCTTTTGTCATTAAAGGTTATATGTGATCTAGTATGTCATTAATATTATGCCAAGGTCATGGTCTCACTCTCTCATCCTTATCTGTGTCCACACATCCTCTCATTCTGCTGGTTTCATATGTCAAACCATGTCTGCCAGCTGCTTTATTGTATATGAACCACTTGAACTGAACTCCAAAAGCTGTCCAGGTGATGTCTGAACTGGGGAAGCTATTATGTTAAGCATAGAAAGTTTAGCACTCTAGAAATATATCCAGCTTTTTGTACAAAAATTATGTGATTTTGTTGGAAATATATTCACTTAATAGCTTTTCAGTTTCTCTCTTCTTCTCTTGTTTCTCTTGTGACTGAGGCCAGACATTCTGACTTCTGACTGCGCACTTTTTTATTTCCTCATGAAAGCCGTATGACTGTTTGATTAAATGCCTGCCTTCTTCACCAATATTAATAAAAAATCTGATCCAAGCAGTGTTGCTTTGTTGTACTTTCGTGTTGTTAGGCAAAGAAGCCAGTGCACAAATTAAATTAAAGCTGTTTTTTTTTTTTTTAAACCCATCTCCACTGATGCCAGTAGTGGAATAGCTGAGCATAAACAAAAGTACTGTATAATATACAGTGCAGTTGGCTACCTAATAAATATAATAACTTTAATAGAACATGAGTCCAAGAAAAAGGAGAGGATATGAGCACTGCTATTATATTTATAATAACAAAGCTCAACAAGCTGCTCTGCTCTGTAACTACAGAGTTTCTCCTGTCACATCCTTCTTCAACAAAACGGCCACAGTCTGTGGCTGATTTCTGCTGCTGTCTTAATGGCAAGTCAGCTGCCTTTTGAGAATGACAGGAAGTTGGTGGGAAGGTTATAAACACAAATTATATGTAGTATACCTGAATGTGAGAGCAAACAACATTGTTGAGAGTATTTGCATTTGGTGAATGGGGATTTTTGGTGCTACTGATTGAAACACCTAAAAGAGATTTTTAAAAGGTCTAATGTCCTAAAGGTCTATGTCACTCAATACACCTGGGTACACAGACATGCAGTATATGTCAGTGTGGGACAGAACAGAGAAAAAAAACTTGACACCTATAATCTGTCATGCCATGCACTGTGGGTATGACAGGGGAAGGAGAAAAAAAACTGGAGCTGCTTTTGTAAGCTGTAAAAAGTGAGACTTCTACATCTGCATCAACAGACAAGATTCTCGTGTAGTTTATTTAGTCTTTTTACTAAGCCTATAGCCTCAGAAAAATCTGCAGTAGAAACCACAGTAATGTGATTTTGCAAAATGTCAAACCACGCTATTTCTTTTCTTAGTTCTGCCAATTTTCCACTGCATTAAAATGCATGTTAGTAATTAATATTTACCTATAAAGACGAAAGAAAGGGTGAAAGCAGTAAAGGCAGTAACTGCAGGTAGCAAGTAGTAATAAATAGTATGAATAACAATCTGTGTTGAAACATTATTAAAAGGGGCTATCTGTAAGTTTTCCCTGCTGTAGAATGTGGTTTCTTGCCAGGAGCGGGTGGTGGTGATTGCGGCTTGACTAGAACTTCGGCCACTGTTGCGTTTACAAGACAAGAGGTTATAATACGCTCTCTGAGAAACGCTACGTCTTCAGGGCAGATTGGAAGCAGCAGTGAGTCGCTACTGGAAAGTGACGAGATTGGCCGGGACTAGCTGGGTAGCATGCTGACTTCAGACACATATTATAAAGCATTTGTGTATCTGGTGTTTTTCTCTTAAAATAAGCAGTTTGTATGCATCTCTTTAACAACCAAAAAAGATAGGCCTCACTTGCCAATACAGTCTAAGAAGAGGAATTTTGCAAAACAACTTGAGTGGCTACAACAACAAAAACATCACAGAGACATTGTTTATAAAGATGCTCCAATCAAGACAAACTTCTGTCTTACCAACTATTTTTTTTAACTCTCAATCATTATAGCCTGCTCGAGCAACTGGCAATTTGTAAAAAGGGAATAAAGGGATTGACAAACTCCTTCCTTTGATATTCAATATGCAACACATAAGCACACCTCCAGTATCCACACTCAAGCTTCGAATTCACACAAGCATGGACACACACCCACACACAGAGCAATCAGTGGTGCCAAGACAGACATCTCACTCCTGCTGACATCCCCCCCACAAGACTGAAGACATCTCTCCACCGCTGTCACACTGTCAAACCGTCAAGAAGAGACAGAGGAAGACGGACAGGCAGGATGAGAGAAAATCAAGAGTGTTACACAGAGTGGGAGAGAAACGCAAAGACTTCTTCCTGAGATAAAAATGACAGGCACAACAACAGTCTGTGATCTTCGGAGGGCAGTTAAGTCACGCTTGCTGTTTGATATTTTGAGGCTTAACAGGGACGAACTGAAACAACAGCTGGCCTCACAGTCTCTGCACAAACAGCATGGAGTGAAAGAGCCCTGCTGATACAGGACGAATCACCATGACCACACTGATCAAGGCCAGTAAGTTATTGGCCCCAACATGGTACACTTAAAGGTTTGTATAGCCAATTTTAAATCACACATCTAGTGTATAAAGCTTATACAAAGTTTATTCTGTAAGCTGTGTCAGAAAAAGTGATAGTAGTAATAGTAATAGTAATGGTAAATTGGCACACGTCAGACACAACCTCTTTCTCTTACTTAGATTTTTTTTTCTTTCCCGTTTCCATCTCCGTTCCCTGACTGACTATTCACTTCAACTGATCAGATTTTGCCACAGCCTCCATGAGTCAATCATTTTATTGCTGTTGTTTGAATCTTTGCTGCTTTCAGCTGTCTTTTGCGAGTTATTTTGATGTAACCCACCTCCACCCCTCAACCTTCAATTTTCATTAGAACCAGCTGTCCAATGGGTGCATCCAGTGAGCTCATCACAAATCCCCCTCCAGATCAAATCCAGATCTTCAGCAGGGCTTAATGTTCTTCGATTCTTCACCAGCAGGCAGCGTGTACACTTCATCAGGGTAGATATTCCTGCACTGCTCATGGCATTACTGCTCACATTAAAGTGTTACTGTCACAGGCACTCCACTGTGGGTACAATGGTGAAGGCGCAAACCCCAACATCCCTGTTTGGATTCCTGCCAGGGTCCTTTATTATGTCCCTCTCTTTCTCCTTGTGCCCCTCTATTATCTCCTCCCTCCTGTTTCGTCTGGTAAACATTGTCAAAGATATACAGTACAAAGCTCTGGCTGCCAAGATTTTAAGATGCCAAAGATATCTTAAAGTTACTACATAAAAGTGAAAAAAAAAGAGTCGACATATAATCAGTCCTGACAATTAAGGAATACTACTGTCAAACTGCGTTGATTATGTTAACCAGAGGTTAAACAATAAAATGAAATAAGTATACTAACAAACAAATAAACAAAGCAAGAGAGACAGAGAGAAATGACTTTGCACTGCACAAAACAGTGGTACTAGTTCCACTCCAGACTCACACACCATCAACCAGGGAAAATTCCAGTTAATTATTGTATTGGTGAGTAAAGTGGTTTCTGTTCTCTGGTTCAGGTGGGAAAGGCTGTCAGCCCTATTTTACTTCTCTGTCTTCAAACAGGAGTCTTGTCTTTCTTTGAATAAAATGAACACAACCAAAATCAAGCAGTCAAAGATGATGTGTGTATGGTGTAAATACAGCCTGACATGCTGAATGAAGTGCAGATCAAACATAAAAATAAAATAAATAAAAAAACACGCTCAGGTAATTGCCACAGTTAGCCCAGGGAACAGGACTGATATGTTAATCACAGCACTATGTGCAGTTGATTAATACATCATGTCTAAAATGTAAATGTCTCATCTCTTTTGTGTAACAAGAAATGTCATGTTTTAAGGTAGAAAAGCTTTTCATGTGCTTATTAAATTGGGAACTCTGAAGCATTAACACTAAAGGCCAAATCATGTCTGTCACGCCTTGTTGTTTTAGTAAAGATGGTTGATCATTCATCGTCATCTTCTCTGCCACAAGTGAAGATGTCTGACTCAATGTAGATGTATGTGTTAAAACAATGTGCAATCTGACTTGTGTTAAGCATAGAACTGCAACTAACAATCATTCATAGAACTGTAAAAAAATCATCACATCTTTTTCAAAAATGAAGAAACAACATTTTTCTCCATAGATTGCCTCCAAGGGCAGTTCAGCATTGGGTCAGTTAAAACTGATAAGCTGTCGTTATGTTTGATAAGTAAGAAAAACATGCCACACGGCGTCAGAGAACCTCAGACAACTGATATTTGCGCCCTTTCACAGTTTTAAAAACACAGACTACATATTTGGCCACAATAAACGGTTGTATTTCAATTACCCATAATTGAATTCAAATTGCATTTTAATCAGCGCTTTCCCCTGATTCAAAATGAGCTTCGGTTAATGGTGTTCAACCATGTATAATTTTGCAGCATTCACACCCAAAATTACAGTGAACGGCGGTCAGTCGTCCACAGCATTTCTGAGGTGAGCTCGAGGCCCCCAGCAGTGCTTCTGCAGCCAGCAAGGGCAGTCTTAATGAACAGCGCGATACATGATAAATGTGGCCATATGGTGGAGCCGGCTGGCCAAGCCAGGGGTGCTAGCTAGCTCTGCTAAACACGTACACACGCACATGTGCGTGCACGCACGCGCGCACACACACACACACACACACACACACACACACACACACACACACACACACACACACACACACACACACACACACACACACACACACACACACCTCTCTCTTTTCACTCCTTAGCTAGAAAAGAAAAGTCATCAAACTCTGCACAGCTACAGACAGCAGCAAGTAGGGGTTAATGACCTCCAGGTCCTTTGGAGAGATGGAGTGTTATGGCCCACTGTGAAATCATCAAGGCACTTCCTGACAAAAAGTTTCACAGAAGTTGGAGAAAGGACACAAACTAAGTGAGCATGAGCCAGGCTGTCACTCAAAAGTGGTGACTTTTTAATTACAAGCATTGTATGTGTCTCAGCATATAAATGCAGGAAGTCTTCCTAATTTATATTTGCCTCTGTGGTGATTTGCTGTGTGCTTGTTTGTGTGTGTTTGTATGTGTGGGGCTTAACTGAATCACACTAGATGAAGCCATATGCTGTCTGTCTTTGCAGGCACTCGTTTTCTTGTTTCTCTCCCCTGCTGTATACAATACTCCTCTCTCTCTTATTACTATTCAACACACATACTCCACATGCTCATATACTGTGGCTAACACACACACACACACACACACACACACACACACACACACACACACACACACACACACACACACGCGCGCATAATCAGTAACTAGCCTACAGATATACACACACACATATACTTACACTCATGGACTCTAACACACAGTGAGCAAGCCATTGTTCTTATTTCACAGCAGATGCTATCTCTCTCTAATTGGCTCAGCAAAAACAAAGGAAGGGCCTTGGATGCCCTGCTGCAGCTCTGCTCATTCAGTCTACAGGGATGCCCTCTGCTGTACCGAAACACATACAGGGGCCTTGGATATGACTGACCTCTGTGCTGTGTAAAGAAGGCCAGTTCCCGATTATATGGCACAGTTTCAGGGTCTGTAATGAATCAGTAAGCAGGCGAGTGCACTTTACAGTTTTGAAGCACAATATGTGGGTTGCCAAGAATGCTCATGAACTCTACATCCAAACAGTGCTCTGAGGCACAAGGCACAAGGCACAAAGTGTGATGCAGTGTTTAGTCGAGCCATTTTCTCATCACAGTGTGTTTGTCAAAATCATGGGTACAAAAGCATCCCACTCCTATCTCCAACAAAAGTCTACAACACCATTCCTCCCACTGCAGCTTGACACACAATTGATAGGCGATAAGTCTTCACCGCATGCAATCCACGGCTGTCAAACTTCCCCAGTGTTCTTAAAACAGAGAGAGGGAGAAGTGCTGGGGTCACGTCGACTGTAGGTGTAATTTGTGTTGGTGCAGTTTAGTTCAGCAGTGTGAAACAACTCTGAGACAGCAGTGTGATATATGACTGTACCGCTGGCATCATTGATCTTAACTTTAACTGCAGTAGTGCAGTGGTAGTTGATGGGGTGTTATATTGCAGAGAAAGGGATCACAGAGGGTATACAGTGACCCCACCATCCACACGTCTTACTGGTGATTAATAAGAGGTGAATATGTTCTACTTTGCCAAGAGACAAAGGCGAGTATATTCTGTATGTCTGTATTCTCCACTCATTTTCATAACGTTTCAACTCAAGGATTTACAAGGCTATAAAAGACGACTAGGTAAACGTCCAACTTTCAGCAACACTACCTCTCTTGAATGAGTTTCATATGCCTTTGAATGTGTCGCTGTTATACATTAGAATCACTTGAGTGCCTAATGCACAAGCACTAGGTGCAAGATGTACAATACACAAAGAAACAGCACCCTCCTCTGGTAGAAAATGATCATAGCATACATCTGCTGGTGCTTCAAGTCTCTCAGCTCCATCAGTCCCGATTTATTGGCAGCAGATGTTTATATCAACAACAGACATGAGAAGATCACCCAAACAAACCACAACTGCAATCATAAACCAGAAAATACCACCCAATACAGCAGTGTCAATCTGTCGTAAGCTGTTGTGAAGAGGTGGCTGCCGCAGCCGTCTCAGTTTGAAGGGTTCAAAGGCCTAAAATTGTCAAAAATGATTAAGGACTGAGCAACTGATTTATCATTTCCAAAGAACAGAAAGTGCTTGAGTTTCCCGATTCTAGTCTTTTCCCATCAACATCTAATTACATGGGCTGTAACATAAATAATTCATGGAGCACTTTAGGACAAAAACATGACAATCAACACAGTCAATCTGCAACTTCTGTCATTACTAATTCAGCATCTGCTGAATGCTTTTCTACCTTTTTTTTCTATCACTTGTCCTGATTACAGGATGCATGTGTTTGTGTACAGAGTGTGAGTGTGTGTCTGCATATTATAAATCCAAACAATTTATTATTAAACCCTTCCCTCCATCCCTATAAATGTAAAGGTATTTCTCACTATAGCTTTGAATGGTTACTAAATATAATTCAAGCTGTATTTACGTTCCACAGACTACTATAGCTTACAGCCAAATGTAAAACTAATTCGATTTTTCAAGTGACCATTATGTCTGTAATATGTTGTCATAGAGCTCACGCTTGCAAACACATCCTGAGTGCTCCGAACAAGCACTTAATTTGGGCACTGAACTAGCACATGCATAATAATGACCTTATTTGCATACATTATGTCAGTCTGTTTGGTATGTTAACGTTTGGTAAACTTCTGGGCTTAATCGTTCAGCAGACATTCTAATTGGGAGTTTGTTAATTGGTTACATTGATGCTCTGACACTTGTTCATCTAGTGGCAGATCTCATTTGTTCATTTGAGGACCAAACAGCCTTCAGTACTTTCCCACTTTACACAGGGTGTAATGTGGCGAGGCAGGACTGAATGATTTCTATGTCTCAGTTTCACCATCTAGGGGATTTATTTAACAATTAATTTACAAGAGAGATTTATTCATTTAATTCCATGTTAACAAAGTAATGGTGCTACTTGTGCATGAAGTTAACAAACTGGTGAATGCAATGGTACTATTCTGTGTAACAGGCTACAGCAGCACAGAAACATCCCCTCAACAGTTAAGGGGATTTTACAAGGTGATAAATGGCAGAAGCAGATTGTTCTCACTGATACTGCATCTGGCTTTCTTTCCGTTTAAGTTCAAAGCACATATGATGATCATTAGCTATAGTTTAATCTTTCCTGCCATCAGCACTAGATTTAAAATTTAGAACATTGTTGAGCTAAAGTTATGGTTAAAATGTAGAAAGCACCCATTGAGTAATAAATTCAATACACATTTTGAATAATTATTGTTAATTCCCCTTTACTTTTGATACAACAGTATCATAATATTTATATATATGAAAGCAGTGCCTTATACATATTATTATTTATATAAATTATAAATAATTTATGTAAAATGTTTTTGATACCAGTTTCACCCCTGAAATCAGCAGAGGAGTAAAGTCAAAGTAAATGATGTATCTGACCTACCAAGAAAGTCCACTACATAGTGGACTGAGGGACTGAAAAACAGCAACACATTTTAGAGATCGTACTGTCATAATCATCCTCCAGTGCAGTAAAATGTATTTAGGAACTCTAAAAGGTCTTGACTAAAGGTTATTCAATTATAAGATTTTCAGATGGGACCTGCAGATACACAAGTATAGCACTGTCATTTTTATTTATTATACTGTTTTTCTTCAAGCCAACTGCACTAAAAAGCATGGTGGACTGTAAAAGTTACAAACAGGAAGGACACAGAATAGTCTAACAGCTCTGCAATCAAAGACAAAGCCATCTAACGTACACAGTGTGTTGTTGTATACAGAAGGACATGTAAGGTGTAAATGACCCACACTATAGTTAAAGGCAACAGCTCTGTGTAATAAAACAGGCGGAACTATATGGAATGTCAGTAAGCTACTCGTTCATTCTTATCGTGCTACTGCAACTGCAAAATGTACAGTGCTGGGTTGGACAAGACTAACAGCAATGAACTAAATAATGCAAAGAAAACAACATTAATCTGAACAATGGAATTCTTATAATATTCCCTCCTTATAATATGGCACTATCATAAACGCAACACTCAAACCGTGTGTCCATATTCTAAAATTATAAACTCAAGCATTGTTCCACACTGTCAAACTATGTTCTCAAAGATAAAATAAAGCAACAATGAACCAGTAACTCATAATATCTGATGACATTAAACTTTTGTATTCATAAACATTTAGAAACAATAGGAACATTTATCTAAAACTGGCTTTCATCCTCCTTATGACATGATGTCATCCTGCTTTCTCTCTCTCTGCTACACATGTCGATTGTTCGCCTTTCTCCCATCATTTTAAATCATGTTGTTTGTTGGCTCTCTGTCTATCTCTCTGTCATTGTTACCTCTGCCATTCATCTGACCTGTTGACCTTGTGCGATAAAACCGCAGAGGTAGCCATCAGTCATGTGTCGCCTTGTTGTCCTCCTCCACCAGCCTTTGAACTCAGCTTCCTCAGCTCCTCCCTGCTGGCCGTGCACTCAAACCTGAGGCCCTCTATGACCAGGGTCTCTCCATCCTCCTCTATGCTGGCCTCACACTCCTGCTGAATCTGTCACAACAACAACATGTACACCAGACCACGCTGTGAATGGTATGTAGAAAGTAAAGAGAATGTCTGTGTATATATGCTGTCCTCACTACAGTGGTACTTTGCCTGTCTGGTTCCAGACCTCTGAATAAGCTCCTACATTTCAAATTCTGTTGAGAGATTCAAAGCTCTTTCATAAATTACTGTATTTCCGGTTGCAGAAACAACTGAACCAATCACAACCTCTGTAGTGATTGACGTTGGGAATGTCATCTAACAGGGCCACAGCCAGAAACGAAAGAAATATGACAACAAGCGTGGATGAAATTGACACAGCTATCAGGGCCGCTGTGAATCAAATGTATGACATAACAGCTCCTAAATCAGATTGCTATGCACTGAAGGCATTTCTATAAAGCAAATAGGATTTTTCTCAGTCTACCGAAAGCTTGTGTAAAAAGTTTTATTTATTTGTTGGCCCCTTCTGGTACGTGAGGAAATAGGTCAGGAAGATTAATGCTTAAAGCCGTTTGTCCCCTGATCGCTTTGACGGAAGACCATGTAAAAGCTGCAGAGAGGCTCAGCTTAGCATGAACAGTGACAATTAAATGGTAAACTAGTTAAGCAGCTTCTGTGACATCTGAAATTTATGTTGATGGCAATTCAGTTTACATACATATAAGTAGCTAGTGTTTTGCCACTGAGAGGGCAAATTAACTGTGTTGCTATGCAACTGTAGGGAATTCATGTAGCCCAACTACTACTGACCCCAGTATTGAGTGAATGTAATAGCTTCATTATGTGCTTCAAAGACAGGATTAAAACAAATTAAACAAATATACCTCTCTGATGCCCATAATGTAAGAGCATCAGTTGGGGGAAAGAATAAAGAAGGAAGTCAAGAAGAAGAAAAAAGACAAACCTACATGATCAACTAAGCTCTCAGAGTGTAGTATGGTTAAGATGAGACCTATAAAACAACTTGTTTAATGTTAGGGGATAACTGTGATCAACATCATAGTCACATGGTTCCATTGGAGTTTGTCCTAGTATTCACTCCCCCCAGTACACATACCATTCTGCGCCGTCTCAAGTTGGAGGGGCCTGTTAATGTACAACAGTCCAGCAGCTCTTCTATATCTCTCAGCAGCAGCTGGGCCTTTGACAACACTGCAATGATATTGACACAAAATTGGCATTTTTCAAACAATTCCTCACAGCACTCCTGCAGACATGTAAACCTCACAGCTCCAGGGAACAGAAGTGACATTGACAAACCAGCCAAAATGCCACTTATATCACAATTGTTTTGGATTGAATATAACATTATGGCAATGGGTGTGGATTTAATGGTATCTCTTAGAGGATGAAAAACTGTTTTACAAGATTGGGAAAAGCATAGTGTAGTGTAAACTCTTGGTTGGCATGTTTATGTATGCCTATAAGTACAGCCTGAAGACACCACTACAATTATCTGAGCTCCAGAAAAGAGATGCGTATTTATTGTTCAAATGATAATGAAAAGGTCATTTCATGTCACTGACTCCAACTATGTTAGCCTTAAATCAAGACTGATGTTACACAAAAAACACTGCATATTTAATATTTGATAGATGTTTGGAAAGCAATCAAAGAAAAGCTTTTTTACTGCAATTAAAAAGTGTGTTTCATCTCTGAAAGAACAAAACTAAAACAACTAGTGTATGCCACATTCACAGGGAAGTGAGTAAGAAACCAATTTTTTCATTGTGCTGATACTGTATATGCAAGTGTTCAAGCTTACATTCACGAGTCTTCAAAATGCAGATCTCAGGTTTCTCTTCAAATGTCATGTCACTGATGTTTGCAGCTTCTTCCACAGTCAAAGCCCAGGATTTATATTTCACACTTTTGACTTGTATGTCCTTTAAAATGATTAAAATAGGACATTTAGGAAATCTTTGGTGACACTTTAAATATAGCAATATTATGCTTAGTATTGTTAGAATACTCAAAATTGTTTTTCTGCTTTCTCTTAAATTTTTATAATTGTTCAGATGACACCATTTAAACTATTGTATTAATTACACATGTTGGCAAAGAATGAGATTTTTACATATTTACTATATGCAAACTTTAATGTTCTGCCCAGCACATCTGCTGTCTGCTGGCCACTCGCCCACTTCCAACACAAATTTCCCAAGATTCATACATAACATCGACATTAGAATATTAATGTTTAATGATTTAACACTAGAGTATATACTATGTGTTGATCAACTATTGATGTTTGGTATCTGGATATCTTTCTATTTCAGTAAGCAGAATTACTAAACCTGTTGTTTTAATGCCATAATGAGAAAGAAATAGAACGTTTCATTAGAGTGAATGAATGTTTCTTTTGGACTCCTTCAAAAATAGTTAGATTCAATCTGAGAGACTGTCCTGAGTGCTACAGATGCCATAAGGAACAGACTTTGATGCACATTATGTCGGAATTTCGAGTGGCAAAGGGGTTTTGACTATCAATTCATAATGTTAAAGAGTTGCAAGTTTATCATCTAATATTTAGCAAAAGCAAGAATGGATCTCACACTCCAAATCCAGCAGCAGGAGCAGTCAGGACAGGCTGCTTGGCATTAGCTAATCTGTCTTTCCCAACAGCTTTACTGTTTGTTTATCTTTTATTCTATAGACAAAAGAAAACATCACATAGTATGGTTGATCAGTGTTTACAGTGAACATGTTAATAAATAAATATCATAAATTATAAATCATAAATAAGGGTAATCTATAGTTAAGACCATTAAGAAAAAAATTCAACAAGTAATTAAGATACAGGTTAACCAAAACCAGTGACATTTAATCTAATTTAGTTTTTCTGCTTTGGTGATTAATACAAGCTAGCTTGTTAAGCTAATGTTAGCTAGCTAGCTAGCTTATCTCTACATTAAAAATGACGCATGTGATAAGAAAATAAGACAAAACCTGTGTGCAGTCACTAAAGTACGTATTTAGGTTTGGTTTTAGAAATTATATTTTGGCCGAGTCTGACGACAATAAATATATCATATTTAGTTAGCAAATTAGCAAACGGCTAAGTAAGAAGCCACTAACCTTGCTTTACCTGTAGTTAATCGTATTTAGATTCAAAATTGTTCAAGACATTGAGTTCTTTTCATTTCTTCTTCCTTACTTAATTTTCGTCGGTGCTCACTGGCCTCTTCCTGTTCTTTTGCTCCCCTAGCTGTGGAAGAAAAGTGTGTTGTTAGAATACCCCTTTTCCACTCGTCCACTTTAGCCCTGGCCTGGGTAAGACTGGGACCTCCCAAATTAATGTGAGACGGCCAAATTATGTGACGACCTCTTAAATCTGTAAGGAAACTGTCGTCTTCACTGGAGGCTCTGGACTTTTTTGTTATATTTTTCAGTGATACTTTTAACAGAGTTTCCCCTTTTATGTTATCTTACTAAATCAAGTACACTGCGTTAAATCAATATTCTGCTTCCCCGTCTGCACTCTAGTCCAACACTTGTAATGTCACACACCTCGGATCAACGTCACACCGTGCTTTTATTTTGAAAGGACTTCAACAGTCAAGTGACTCCCGGAAGTTTTTGTTTCCTCACCTGTCAGTTCTGACACGGTGCGAATGTTCAGCCTCGTCTCTTTGTTTGTCTCCGAGAAACAGGTCTTCTTTTGTCAAGAATAAATGATAATCCTGTGTGGTCAACTGAAACCTAATTGAGGACAGCATCTAACACGGTTGGTGAAAGTCGAGAGTGTAAAATAATCGACTGCTTTTACTTCACCTAGCCACAAATAGCCAGAAACGTTAGCTAAGCGCTAGCTAAATGTTATCATCATAACAGATCGATCGTTGTCATCACTGTAACGTTAGCTATTGGTATTGACTTTACGATTGTCTAGGTCATTGTGTACTGATTGTGTTTTTCATTCTGTAGCCTACTGTAGAGCTGCCTATCAATGTGTTTTGTCGGCTGTCAACAGAGCTCACGGAAGCTAACACCACAACGTTAGCATCGTATACAAACGAGATTCATTGATTGTTTACATCTCTATTATGGCTGCTTTCCATTACCGCTTTTTTACATAACGTGGTCTCTTGATTGATGTCAGTTCCTTCTCAGGGCTTTAGCTGACCAAATTTATCGTAGGAATTGTACCAAAATGACGTTGCTCTTCGTGTTTTGGACACACGTTCACTTTCGTTTTGTGTACTTGAAGTGGTCACTTTCGATTTCATGCCACTCGCTCAAGTCGTCCATGAAAGTCAGCTATGGTTTTTCTTGGTTTATATCTATGACATGGATCTAAAAGCCTGTCTGGGTAGTCTACTGAAACTTAGTTATTTCTCCAAGCGCTTCCGCCATCTGTGTTAAAAACTTGGCTCCTCAGTGTTTGCTGCATCATTGCATGCTGACATCATCAATAGCGTTGGCTGCACAGTCTCTGCTGCCGAGCTACAAACAGAAAGAATGCAGGAGGGTGTGGGGTCTAGGCCGGTTTAAGATAGTTGGACTGATAAAATTCTTGCTTAGAGTGTTTTGGACAGTGTGACATCCTGATAACAACAGGCCAGTACCGAGAAAGAGTGAGACCCTTTTCTCCTCTGTAACTGTGCACAATCAAAAGTTTACCTTTGTATTAACACAGATCTCATATAGACTATTAGCCCTTCTGCAATAGATTGCAGATGTTGCACACCTTTACTCCCACGTCATTGGCATTTTAGCCAAATGGTCTCATTTTTTTAAGTTCTGTGGAACAGACTGTTCAGATAAGCTATATGACTAAAGTTTGATGGAGATTGAGTCAACTTTGTACAAGAAAGATATCTCTTACTGTACGGTTAGTCTGATGATGGTGAGCTTATTCACATGTGGCTTCATGCTGTATGAGGCCTGTCCCAGTCACTGTAGTCATACAGAAAATCAACTCAATAAACTGCATGAAGTAATGATCAAACAAAACACACCTGTCAGACAAACATTTGAGCATTTGATACAAGTTCATCTGGTCTTTTAATACTAGGGCAAAATGTTAAAAACGCTTTAAGATCAAGAGTCTCTCACCTGCTTGAATGTGAATGTGTCTGAGTGAATGAGTCTGTGAGTCGAGATGTTCTGTTTTGTTCCTTTTATTTTTATTTCTATTATGTTGTGCTTTGCTTCGATGTAATCATAATGTCTTTTGAGAAATCAATAAAGATATATTTTTTTAAACTTTATAACATTTATGAAGTGCTGTTGCATATCTTTTAAACATTTTACCTCTGGTAGCTCTTGTCAAAATGTCTTTTGCACACAGGAAGTGATAAACTGTACATATTCTGTATGAAAGAAATAGATGACTATCCCATAGTAAACATGAATAGAGAGGAGGGTGCAACCTTTGGAAAGTCAGTGTAATCCACTGTACAAAGATATAGCACTGGGACACTGATTGATTGTAGAGTGATCTGTAGGATATGCAACAAAAGTAGTAATGACCATCTACCCCCCAAGATGTCCATATAAACATGGCGGCCATGTGTTAATAACAAGACTTTTTTGCCTAATGCTTTAGGATAGAAGGTGCTAACTTCATTAACTTCATTAAACAAATTATTTCATTTCAGAATGCAGTCATTTTTTTCTTTGGCTTTTGCAAAAAAACAAAAGGAGACTTCATTTTGAAAATGAAACAGTTCATGTAATCCCCAGGTCTTCTATCTGCTACAGAGTAGGCCTGTGCAGGCATGGAGCCCCTGGCAGTGGATGATGACATCTGTATTCTCAAACATGAGACAGCCTACACCGCCATCGGCGAGAGCCCTGTATCGGTGTGCGCCGGCGATGAATCCGTTGCTTCCCACTTCGCCCTGGTCACAGCCTATGAGGACATCAAGAAGAGGCTGAGAGACACAGAGCGAGAGAATACATTGCTGAGGAAGAGGGTTAAGCAGCTGGAGGATAAGGTATAGCTGTAAATGGGCAGGAAGTAATGACGGTGGGGAAAAGACAAGGAGAAGATAGAAGGAAGAGATAATAGCTTGAGGAGAGTGAAATAAAAGAACATACTGCTGCTTATCCAGATGGTTACACAGCCAGAGTGCAAGGTTTAGAAAGTTTGAGCTGAAGACAGAGATGAATGAAAACAGTTTTCTTTTCCATTTCCCAGGATGTCAGAATTATAGACAAACAGAAAATGCTTAGAGAAAGTTTGGAAAAAGTCAGCAAATTCAACACCACACTGCAAAATACTTGCCTCTGGGAGAGTCTGCATGCCAGCATCATTAATATTGTTGGCCTATAGTTAAAGCTATAAAACAATGAGAAATAAATCTGCTCTGTCTAAAAAGAGAGAGGAGGTCTGGAAAAGCGTGGCATTGCCAAACAATGTGTTGGAGCTCTACACATTGGAGGAGAAGGCTCATAAAATTGGATTTAAAAAAAACAAAGGATCCAGTACAATGCAGAGAGCTATGTAAACAGCAACGGTCCTAATACAGACGGTGGGCTAAAGTGAAAATGCTGCACAGTATGTGGGCAGGAAACTTTCTCTTTATCAATTTTGGTTTTATTTGTTGCACCATCAAAGTAGGATGGGGTGGGAGGAAAGTAACTTCCTACCACAGATATTTAAATTCAATGAAATTGATCTCAGCCCTGCTCTTGTCTTCTCTGTGTGTTTTTATCTATCACCACTGTAGCTCTTCAGGCCAGAGGCGCCTCCATCAGAGGGTCCCCAGTATGTGAACAAGGCCTTCAGTGCTTACCGAGGTATCTATATAGAGAAGGAGGACCTGCAGATGGAGCTTAACAAACTGGTGCGTACAGTGATGAATTTGAACCTTCCTCAAACAGACACAAGAGCCATGCGCAATGATCCTGTATGTTGCAAACCTGAAAACAATGCACATTTTTAAGTCTAAGGAGAATAAAGAGAGGGATTTTTGTAACTAATTCTTCTGCTGTCATTTCATTGAGAACTTAAGTAGAACCACCAAGCTTATGATATAATACAAAGAGCTTACATTTGAGCATCGGCTTCCTGCATTGGTATGAATGCTGACTCTCCCTTCATCTCCTTCTCCCTCTCCCTCTCCTTTACTGTCTCCTCTCTTTCTCTGTCAGAAAAAAGAGAAGAGCGAGAGTGAGAGGTTGCTGACGGAGCAGCTCCAGGCCAAAGAGTTGGAGCTGCTTCAGCTGAGGACGGAGATGGAGACTAGCCAAGGTACAGGTAGAGCACACAGGCCTGCTTTCTATTCTGTATAACAGAGAAGCACTCAGTAGAAAGAATTAGTTTGTAAGTTAGTTTGTAAATTAGTAAGTTATTTAATGCACTAGTTTGTGTTTGGAAGCAACAAAAAGTCTTTTGACTGAGATGATATTATACATTTATGTGTTAAAATATTTTGATTATGAGGTCTGTGTAAAATTTCAAGTATGACATAAAACCAGTAACTAGGTACGAAAGTAACTAATTACATTCATTCAAATAAGTGCTTTTGAGGTATTGAATTTTAGGGAGGAAAATATTTTACATTTATTTGATAAGTACAGTCTAGTTACTAGTGCCTGTTCAAATCAAACTTTTACATACAAAGCCTTTCAACAAAAATCATCACTTGTAATAAGTTACTTACACAGCAGCTTGTAGGTCTCTCGTTCTCTGTAAAGCCAGACCAGTCTTGGCTGTGATCCCTGTGTCTTTATAATGGAGATTCACATGCACTAACATGCACACACTGCCAGGCAGGCTACCAAAACAAAAAAAACAGCGAAGCTCAGATTACAACACATGCAGAAGGTGACTTCATTCTCTCCTTGGGACGCCATTACTCCACTATATCTTCTGCTATATTATTGTTTCATTTACAGAACATTTAAGCACATTTTGGTGATAGTATTTCTGTATTTTTAACTCAAAAGTTTGAAAGCTGGACTTTTTACTAGTAATGGAGTATTTTTACTCTGTGGTGTTACTGCTTTGAATTACATAAAGATCTGAGCACCTCTACCACCACTGTTTAAAACCATGTATTTTTATTATATTGCTCTATATTGAAGTTTTTAATATAGAGTAGAAGTCACTATCACTGAAGTGATGATAATAATAGTATATCTTTTGTACTGAATCTAGTCAAAAAAGCTGCAGATGAAACTTGGCTTCCTTTATAGAAATAGAACCTGCTCTCCCATGTACAGTAGAAAAAGAATTGTTGAAGCTTTATTTTTCTCTGTCTTGGATTATGATGATGCAATATATAGACATGCTGCTATTACCACCATGCTATTATTACTGGGGATACCTACAGTACCCATCATTGCACTTTCTATGAAAAGGTTGACTGGTCCTCTCTCTCTCTGTGAGAGGAGATCAGTGTTGGTTTATCTTTATTTACAAAGGACTCTTAAATAAATTACCAAATTACCTTACTTCACTAAGTGTTCCAGACTCATGTGCTTTTAAATCTTTTAAATCTTAATGTCTTTAAATTTAATTGTTTTTATTAGGAATTGGTTTTTGTATTCCTTCTGTTTGGCTTATTTTCTTTCTGCTTATGTAATCTGGGCATCATTGAAACTGAAGGTCAGCCCTCAATGTATCCCTGAGAAAATAAAGGTTGATGATGATGATAAATGGAAGACATTGTCATAACATTTTCAAGTTCAAGTTCAAAAGTTATACAAAAAATATTAAAATTTTGTTCACTCATCAACAGTGACTGTTTAACTTCTTTTTTTCATGTGTCCAGTGATGAAGAGCTTGAACAGCCCGCAGGACTACTGGCAGGTGGACACAGTCAGCACTGAAGTAAAAATCCACAAACTGCAGGAGGAGCTGGAGAGAGTGACACTGGAAAACAGCAGACTGGTGGAAAGAAGTGGGGTAAGTAAAGGTGGGAAAAAAGAGCTGGAAAGAGAGGAGAGAATAATGGAAAAGGAGGACAGAGAAAAGAAGGGGTGAGAGAAGAAGAGCCAGAGAGACCAGCACAGAAAAACAGTAGATTTGGAGAGATGTGGCGTAACAGGAAGAGAGAGGAAGACAGTGGAGGACAGGTGTTAGGGCAGAGAGAGACAGAGTGACACTGGGGAACAGACAAGTGAGGAAGTAGAGGGAAGAAGAAAGGATGAAAGAAAAAGAAAGTATGGCTTGGAGGGGAGCAAAACAAATTTAGACACCTCCACTCTCGATTTTGCATAACTTGACTCTGTTTTAGGAGGAACCCCATGGCCTTAACGGACCAGACTTGGACCAGACCTGTGACGCAAAGTATATTACAAGGTAGAATGCTTTATGAATATCATTGAAGAGCGGCTGCCAATTCAGTGCCCAAACCTCACTTATCTGCTCTGGCTAAGATAAAAGCCAGGATGGCCCTTTAAAACATTTATTAACCAAAAAGTACAAAAAAAAAAAACAACATGAGGTGCAAGTGTGGGATAAGTGTGATAAATCAGGTGTGCTGTAATAGTGATTTTATTATTACAGGATGCTCTCTCCTAGTACGTAGTTGCCCTCTTTGGCCACTAGAGGAGGGTGCAGCTTTATACATTCTAACTGTCTGCATAACAGCTTATGATATGCAGATGCAACTGAACCTTAGACATGATTGAGACCAGCTAAACACTTGTGTCTATTAGAAATAGTTTAAATTTGCACTACAGTGTGTACAAGCTCCAGGGCATATGGAATCACCCACCACCTACTTTTCAGTAAGATAATCCTCCGTAAATTAGCACTGACTTACATTTCATGAAGACAGTTCTGTGTGTGGTGCATTAGGATTGTTTCTCGTGTCAGCAGTTTTCAGGTGTTAATTTTTAGCAGCACAAAAAGCTTTAGTTTTTCCTCACACTTTTTCTTTTCATGCTTTTCATTGTTTGAGGCTGGCGTTTGAAGTTAAGGCACAAAGTGTTGATGAGATTTTGCATCTTTACCAAAAGGTGTGGATAGGACAGTTTGTAGGTGTTGCTGGCCTCAGCAAACCTACCACATTTTAATACGCTTGATGCTACTGTGCGATTTATCATGAATGCAGGCTGCCCTTACTGGCATCATTGTTAATGTAGCGAATAATGTGTTTTTCTTTTGCAAGTCAAATATAGCCTAAATGTACCATAGTAATGTGAACCTGTGCTGTTAGGTGAATATGGCCATCTGCACAGTGAGTGACTGCATTAAATGTGTCATAAAAGAAACAAACAATATTGAAAAATTAAAGTTATCACAAAGAAATCACTGTTAACAAGCCCCTCTAGGACTTTTGGTAATTTGGTAAATAGATTCGGTTTCTGTAATTATATATCCTACAAATATTTTTCAAAATCATGTCGTATGTGACAGTTTTATGTCTTGGAATTTCAACAAATAGGTGAAATTGAACACCTTCTTAGTTTAAGGAGTACCTCCAACAATATGAAGGATAACTATGAGCTACAGTACACCCAGCTTATGATCCTTTAGCACACGAGATCCTGTCTGACAGTTGGATGTTTCAAGCAACGCACAGGCTGTATAGAAAAGCAGAAATACCTTAAACATGATGTTTAAATCAAATATTGTGTTGATCTACAGTGAGAGGAGCATGCAGCAGATGTGCCAAGCTTTGCGCGGTGAGGTCACTCGTCTCCATTCAGAGCTGAAGCACCAAACAGGCCTGATCAGGAAGCTCAGGCCATTGATCGGTGAGACAAGACAAGGTAAAGCATAATACATCGTTTCGTCAATATAAATCTTTACGCCCTTTTTTTTTTTTCTTTGTGTGTGTGTGTGTGTGTGTCAGTATATGAGTATAGGTAATAACCCACCATGCATTGCTCCCCTGCTGCCATTTCACACCTCCTCATCTCCTCAGCATGGGGAGCATCCTGTATCCCCTATAGCCCCCTATTGTTACCATTCAGATGCAGCGAGTGCAGCCTTGAAATCTTTGTTTAGAGGTTTTTTATGTCTTTCAGACTAATACAAAACTAATTGTGCTTTTACCTTTAGAGCCCAGGTAATGCTCTTCTTTTGTTTTAATCTTTTTCCCTTCATATATATATCCCATTATACTATATTGTCCCATTTTATATTTTATTTTATTTTTATATATTTGTGTTGAAAAACACATCTAAATTTAAATAAGAATTGCGTGCATTAATGTGATTGTAACGTTACTTTTGCATTTGGCCTGTTGCCAAAAAACATGCTTCTATTGACAGGAACTAATGTGTCCAAAATCAAATGAAAGGAGGGAGTTACTACTGCCTCTCCTCACTTAGAGAGGGCTTTTTTTACGAAGTACTACATACTGCGAAGATTTCTCCTGCTGCTCCTTGTTACAATTTGTATAAGGGTGCGATACGACTGCAGATACTATCTTAGTGCTCAAACACTTTGATAAAGGACATCATGAAATGGTCTATCCTTCCTCTCCCCTCCCTCTGTGATGATGTATTCTACCTAGAAGAGATTACCTCTGTTGTCGATTCCCTCGAAGTGTCAGAAGAGGAGACCAGGAGGTGAAAATTAGAACGAAATATGGCAAGAAAATAAATCTTGGCCTATTTATTCCACTGAATAAGAGGGTAATCCTGTAACTTAGATGAGACAGATGGAGAGAAATAAGGAAAGCGGGAGTGGCAAAGAAAGGGAGAGGGGAGGAGGAGGAGGAGGAGGGTGAGCTATGTATTTATTCAGTCATATTGTGCATCTGTATTCTTCTAATGTTCCTCCTTTGGAATCACTTTTATTCAAATCCTAGACTCAGGAGACCCTCTCATGGAAGAGTAGCAGGGAGGGGATGGATGGATGGATGTGTGTGGATGGAGAGAGGTAGGGGGAAAAAGCGAGAGGAGATACTCTCATTTAAACTTTATTATTCACTCATGATGATTTGATAGCAAAGCAACGATGTGTGTGCAAGATTAGGACATTTGATTTGTGTGGCTTAGTCTATGCATAGAGGTTTGTCTGATTAGGTTTTGAGTGTTTTATGATTATTATGGATATTTACATGGTGCAGGGGTTTTGGTGTACAATATGTACCCTGCTGCATGGTGTGAGATTTTACTTTCACTTCTCTGTTTCTACGCCTATTATCTAGTCAGGGATCAAAAGGCTTTGTTGAACACGCCATAGATTTTTATCTCTTTAGAAACCTAAGCTTAATCCACATGTAAATAAGTACAGAAATAAGTACAGAGGTGCGATCATGGTGCCAAACACTAAAACAGACCGCTTTTAGCTATCAGAGGAAAGAGTAGATGGCTTCATTTACTCTGCCAAGTGGATTTTACAGACTGACATGATGGAGTTAAAACAACTAAACTATTTCATAGACATTTCTCACCAGCTAATCAGAAATATGGAACATTTGATAGAAATTAACTGAGAGATCAATGAGTGATATCCATTTCTGACATAGTTATGTTAATGCAAATTATCAACATTGAAATAATAATACATTGTTCATTGTACAATATACAATGAAATTGGTTGGTGAATTATTACAATTAGGAAGAGAGACAATAGTCAAAATGTTTTTTAAAAAAATCTTGGAAGAGATGCAAGTATTACCACTAATGCTGCAGCTTCCATTTTTGAAATAAACAACCTGTGCTCAGGTTCTCACCTCAAGAGTTTTTGCAACTATTAATACAGCCACATGCAACTTTGTGTTTCCTTTCACTCTCGGCTTTCCTCACTCTAACCTCCACTCTGTCCCTCCCCTTCTATGTCTCCAATCACTCTTTCTGTCTCTAGCTGCCTCAACAGTTCCAATCCAGTGTTTGGATGACATGGAAAAGAACAACCACCCAGTTCCTCGGGCGCCAGTGCCTCGTCCCCCTAGTGCCCCCCCACTCCCCTCGTGCTCCGGGCGCCCCTGCCCCCCTGTCGGTGGCCCATCAGGCACCCTGCTGCCCGACAGTCTGAAGGAGGACTGCTGGTACAATGGGCCCTGGCCCTCGCAGAGCTGTTCAGGAGAGGCTCTGGTTGGGAGCAGTGCCTGCTCTGTCGTCCTGCCCCCGCCTCCCCTGAACCAAGCTTCCCTGGATGAGAGCTCGAGGTCCTTCCCCAGTCCCCCCAAGCCCAGTGACGCCATGTTCTGGGAGGGACACTCCGCTGCATCCAACTCCTCATGCTCGATGGGAAACTGTAGTCCCAGGAGCCCTCCCAATACTGAGTGGACCAAGCCCTATTGAGAGGAACTTTGATGGGAGAATAGATGATTAAACAGAGTGTGTAATTTGATGAAAAACAGATGAATGAATGGACTCTCCAACCCTGCCACATAGCTACCACCTAACCTGCCTTAAGTTGATAAGACCACTCCTCTGGGCTGGACTGGACTGGACTGGACCTACTGGTTGTGGGAACTAACTGAACCAGAGGAAGCCTTTTCGAGGTGAAGACTCTGTAAACTTATTAATTTCTCTGCACACTGCATCGGTGAACATATCTGACCCTGCAGAGGAAAAGTTGAGGAGGGACCCTCAGTAGAATCAATAGTTTGTCCATGTGTATGTGTCCTTGTATGCACATGTATAAGTGTGTGCAAGCATGCACACAAGCAATTTAATTTCTGTGTGCATATAAACACATCAAACAGAGTGTGCCTGTGTGTGCAGATCAGTGTGTGGGCATCTCTCGCCTGCCTGTATCTGTATCTTGTCATAAAGAACCCGGTAGGGCTCAAAGGGCCTCTTTCTCCATTCACTGTGGCCAGTTATCACTAGGGCCACAGTTGGATACATAGTGCGAGAATTTGCAAGAATATACTCCCTCCAATAAAAGTCTTTTTACATTTGATGGCTGTAAAGCATACAAGGTATGTAGTCCCATGTCTGTCACATGATCATGTGAGGGAGATGTCTAGGTACAAGGACTTGATTTGTTTGTTTCTGTACTGTGATGGAGACAGACATATTGTAACTGTAGGATAATCACAGATTGTTGATCCAAATTTTAACAGCTACCAAATAAAACCTTTTTTTTTTTCAAAATTGTTATTTTCATCAGTGCTGATGGATCATTATCAAAATATGGCTGTCAGTCTACCTATGCTTACCAAATCATTTTTGAGAATGCAGTTACACTATTTGGCTTTTTGAGGAGATTGCGTAATGACTAGCAAATAATTTTAATCTAAAAATGTATTGCTTTCTGAAATAAAACACTTCACCCATAATGGCACCAGAAAAGGTTAAACTGTTTACGATTTCACAGAAATTTGAGAAACTCATGCAAGCCTCTGTAAACCTGCCTGTTATCACATATTCAATTTTCTCAGAACTACTATTAAACAATACCTGTCATGTTTTCATTACCCAATTGTAAAGGGACATGTATATGTAAGGTTGTGCAATGTTGGATGTTTTTCTGTAGGACTTTTAATTTGAAGGACTGATGGGATAGAATCCATACACTCCCCTGTATTCTGGAAACCTGATTATGTTGGAAACCTGCTTTTGAACAATAGGAAATGTATCTAAACTCTGTACTGTGCTGATGTTAAACTATGACACATTTGTTTTGCAGTATGAGATACGTTGTTGTGTGAAGAGGCAAGTTTCTCTTTGATTTCTCTTTTTTTTAGAGTCAGATGAGTATAAACTGAACGATGTACAAAAGAAAACACATTATGAGTAGAATATATACAGAAGGAAGAATGTGCATATCTGTATAAATGTAAATGGTGGGCTTCAGTACTCTGCCAAACGCGGTTTTGCACTCCAAACCATAGGTTTTGGTTTGTTTTGGGTTTTTTTTCTCCCCCAACCCCAACACTTGTGATCTATATAAGAGCTGTCTGCAATGGTGATAAGACAATAAGTGTATTAACCTGAAGAAATGTGAGCTGTGACTTGATGAATAGATGCACAAAGCCCAAAGGCCTGTGGTCATTGAAAAGTTTTTGTTTTTCCATTTTCTTCATTCTGTTCCATGATAACTGTGGTCTTTTTGTTCTTGATTTTTAAGAAATGTTATTTTACAGCAGTAGTTTCATACTTCTGTAAACGATTTGCAAACCAAAATGCAATGTACAGTAGATATGGATTATATTTTAGATTTACTGCACTTCAGACTGTTTGTAAATATGATCGATTAAACGAATGAAAGGAAGTGACCGTGTGAGGTTGCTGTGTTTCCATTCATGCTTTTAGCAATGAGGTTCTGTGGTTCAATTTAAAAAACTGTAGGCTTTGGTATATCAAGCTACTTTACAGTTGAAACTTGAAATAACTCAGACGTTTCAAGACATTTACACTTTAAACATAGTTTAAAGCTACAGAAACTCATGATTGACATTCAGCATTACTTCAAAACTAAAATAAATTTAAAAACTATTTAAAAAGCAAAATGTCCACCTATAATTTTACACGGAAGAGCTGCAGACTGATATAATTTCAATAGTCTTGATTAAAAAAAGGAATCCAACCTCAGTCACTTGCCTCATCACATCCATGGATTACACATTACTGCTATCACCAAAGAGAATGAGAAAAAAACACTAAAGAGCTGGGACTAGCTGATATATTACAATGATACCCAATTACATTCAGTCACTGACACTTTTCCTTATAATTTGTGACCATTAAGAAAAATGATCCAAATTTGATTTCTAGTTTTTTTAATTGTTATAAAAAAAATAAACAACTAATTAAATAAAGTGGTCTGACCCTTAATTATTGATTTAAGAAGTTAATTCAGCTCCAGACTGTTCTGTTAGTGTGGTCTGGCTCAGGCTGATGTTTAACTCCCTGTCAATTTCAAAATACAAATAAAATTGAAACAGGATCCTCTAAACCAAATATACTAATTAAATATATTGTGCTAATTAAACCCAATAACAGGGACCAATTTAAATCACAATTAAAAGAAATTTCCACCTGCTTTTGAATGAAGTACAAAGTGTACTGTGTACTAAAGAAAAATGTCATTGCTCAGGTTCATGCTCATCTTACCAATAACAATCTGTACAAACAATTTCAGTCTGGATTTTCACCCACTTCATAGCACGGAAACAGCCATGGTCAAAATCACAAACGACCTGCTGATGGCAGTTGATTCTGGACTATTCTGGGACTAAATGGATGCAAAAATGATTCATATTTTGTCTAGTTTGCCACTGATATACACTTTACTGCCACAGAATATTTACAATGTCACATTTCATTGCATATGTCACCTGATCACATGATTTTGTAAATGGGTTACATTGCTTGGTTAGTTGTTAAGAGATGTGTTACAAACATTGTCTGAGACTTGAAGTCTCTTTCTGGATGTTAATATGCACCTTCTGAAGATGATACTCCACGCTGTGGGGCCAGGCAGGGGCAACAAGTCAGACACTTCATTACCACTTGAGCTGTCACTGTATGTAGAATATAAACATACCACAAAGTATTCGGCAGACTGCACACTGCCAAAGTGCTGCACTCTTATCGATCAATAAACTCCTTGGTAAATGTAATATAAATGCAGCTGAATCAATCAAGTGAGAAAGATTCTAATGCAACAACTGAGGCCATCAGATGGAGAACAAAAAAAAAAATAGGCATCATTTTGATTATATACCACTCTCGCACACCAATGTAGTTTCAGTCACAAATACAACAGATTTAAATAAATCAAAGGCATGTGGTTTTATCAGTAATAAACCCTGCCAGATGGCCATGTATCTTCGATGTGAAGGACTTTATGCTGTTTCTGCTTAGAGCCCCATGTTCCGTACCTTCACCTTCAAAGAAGCGAAGTTGTTTGGGTGTCATTTTTGTTAATTACATGCTAGTTGGGAGTTTTTGTTTCCTGTTCTTTGCTGGGATCCCCGTCCTCTCAAACTCCAGTTTCTCTCGGATGTACTCCTGCTTACACTCCTCAAAGAACGCAGGGTCCTTGTAGCTGTTGGAAGAGGAAGAAGCATGGTTTGACTATCACTTTCATAATGATGACATGGTTTTTGAGCCTGCTGAGACTTGATGGGCAACAGTTTAGTGCGTCAGCAAGGACAGCAGAGAGCGGGTAAGCCCGTGTACAAGGTGTTAGTGGGATAACACGTGGTGCAATAACACACGGGAAGCCACCTTAGTGTGTGAGTGCTGAGTGTTGCAGAGGAAACTGAAAAATACTCACTGTAGTGTCAGACATTCCTTCAACGCTGAATTCTCCTCTCGACACTTAAACGCCATGAAGAAACCAGATTCTTTACAGCAATGGCCGAAGGCTGGATGGAGGTTGAGAAGGAGGGTGTTAGAGAGAGGGGGAATTCAGCAAAATAAAATAAATAAAGAAATAAAAGAGGGAACTGGCCTAACCTATACAATAGCCTCAAACAACTATATTAATAGAACCTGCTTCAAATCTATAAACATCCTATTTTACAGCTTATATGATTTCATCCTAAAGTACAAGCATAGAAAAGAAAACGAGTATCCAGAAGCAAACTAAGATGGGCCTCATCTTTGCACTCCACCACAAGAAGGAACCTGGTCATAGGTCACGCTGCCAAGCTTCTTATCAAGCTGAAACTCATGTTTCCTTGTTCACCTAAGGACTGAACCTAACTGCACTGGCCACAGAGTGGTTGTATCTGTGGTCGCTGTCTCTACACTGGCTCTATAACATCCAGCCCATCACCCGCAAATATAAACACACCGCCCCCCACCCCCCGGGAATTAAATATAGGTTAGGCTTCACTGATCACAGTGCCCAATGAGGCCTGGAGCTTGCCAGGGTTATTAACAAGAACTAGGCCAGAAGCAGGAGTGTTTCTAGAAATCACAGGTGCAACATTATTAGGTGTGTGAAATATGTAACCTTAAGGCCGTGTCTGTAACGGATAAGGCAAAGCTGACAGCCACACAATTGCATGATACTGTGACTTTTTGAAAACCCTCACAGACTTGCGTTTGAATAGATGTTAATTACAAAAAAATTGTGTTTAAAAGCACAAAGTGGCTCAGTTAAAAAATAATGCACACAGAAAAAACCTGAAACAGTATGACTTCAAATCCACTTTAACAAATGTTTAATCTCTGTTGCATGTTAGTCAGTGTCCCCTATATAGGCTGAAATCTAATGCAAGAACAATATCTATACAATTGGAAAATTGGGTGAGCACTAAATATGGTGATTGTCATTTATACAAATCAAAGGCTGCATCAGTGACATTAAACCCCAGCTAGTGGTGTATTGCAGA
Organism: Seriola lalandi dorsalis; assembly: GCF_002814215.2. Lineage (NCBI taxonomy): Eukaryota > Metazoa > Chordata > Actinopteri > Carangiformes > Carangidae > Seriola > Seriola lalandi. The sequence continues at coordinate 348,004 of NW_019524889.1, read as the reverse complement.
TTAAACATGCAAGGTCCTTGTTGTAAACAAGGTGCTGAAGACTCTGAGTCTTCACCTTGTTAGCAAGTTCTTGCTCAAGGCTTTAATTAAAACCACTGCCCTCTCATGTCCCCTTCACAAAAAAAAAAAAAAAAACTGACACTATAATTACCTGTATCAGTGGCATCAGTATGGTTATCACACAGACACTTTCATCAGGATGCTGCTGTGAAAAAACCAACTGCAAAACCAATTTAGAGAAGCACAACAGTGCGACTAATCTAATCAACAAACGCCTCATCTCTGTCCCATGGTACTAATAGAAGCTGCAGTGGGTTGCCTTTCTGATCGCAGCTACACCAAAGACAAATCTATGTGATCAGAAGAGGCCCCCTTTAAAGAAAAGTGTGATGCCACCTTCACTTGAGACTGTTTTGTGTGCCATTTTTAAAGATGCAGAAGTGCAGCTCAGCAGTCGGCAGTTAGAAGAAAGCAGAAGCTAGGGGCTTGAACGTTTAGGGAAATTTGACCCTTTAGAGGAAGATATAATGTGTGAAACTTTAATACATAATTAAATATAATAGAAAATACATGTCAGAATTTTATTTCTGAACAATGAAGTTAATTAATAATGAAACAGTAACTAACTAGTCAAAAGGAAAATGTTTCGATTCAGATTTTTTTCTTTCATATTTTGAATGGAGAGATCCAAACAGAAATCTAATGAACCAAATTACAACTACGTTCTGTGAATCAAAGTCTTACTAAAAACATAACAGTAGTCAATGTCACCGAGTCAATGTCAGTGTCAAATGGTTTGGTTCTGAAAGACATGAGAGTACTGACATGAATCATCAACACAATAGGAAAAAATCACGTCAGGTAAGATAAAACTACAAAGATGTTACATACAGGTCAGTAGTACTTGTCTGCTTCAACAACAAAGTCTACAATATACCACCATGGGGTGTGTAAAGGTATATACAGAGCCAGATAACACAGGAAAACATACTCGAAGATTGTGTTGTTTTTTTTTTTGTTTTTTTTCTTTGTGAAACACAATCATAGACACACGTGCAGGAGCCCAGTGCAGACACAAACATACAGAATGAGATGATAGAGGGTGGAGGATGGAGGTGTGAAAATGAGTGGGACGAGAAGCTAGTAATGTGAGGGGGGTTTCCACTACCCACAGCCACTGTCTGTCCCACCACCTTAGGCTGTATGTGCATTGTCTCCCTATGTGAGCAGTACACATTGGCTGTCATCTGATTTCTTGAAACCACATCACCTAGTCACTATCTAGCTGATGTGTTGCTGCAGCAGACAGGACATTCATGAGCAAAGCTGCAGCCACCACTTCCATGCAGATGAAGAGGCAGCTGGCGTGATGTCAATTGGCATGCTCCTCAATTCAGTCAAAATAAGTGGACACGAAAAGCAGGTGTTCACGGTGGCAGGAAACAGTTTAGCCAGAAAAAAATTTAAAAGGTCAACACATAAGAACAGGAAGGTTAAGAGAGAACCCTTCAACAGGAAAGATCAAAGATATTCTCAAAATTATGTCAAAATGATCAAAACATGGCAACATCAACTGAAAGTTACCATTTTAAAAATAATTAATATCAAATGCCTCAATTATCCTCCAAACCATAGGTTTAGGGGTGCGATTTTTATGGCTACAGACAGAATGAGTTAGTTACATACATTATGAAAAGGTGTCAAATTTTCTTTCTTGTCTATGTATTTAATATAGTTCTGGAGTTGCACATAGTCAGACAAAAAAGTGTGGTGAATGGGCTGTTATAAGCAAACTTTCAGACAAGTTTTATAGCATCCAGTCTATAAATGAAGAAACTTTGATAAACCTTATCTTCATATTATCTGCAAAGGTGCAGGGTATTGTTTTCTAGGAAAAGTGGACTTTGGAATAATTTGTGTTATAAAGTTATAATTCTGAACAAACACAATTTAAACTAATAACTCACAAATCATTAGATTGTTCTTGTCCATATTGAAAACATCACTCAAGCATTCACAGTGTTGGCTGGAAAAAGTATGTGAATCACATGGCTAACGGCATTAACAAAAGCTAATGAGAGTCATGAATTATTAAACCTGGAGTCCAATCAATGACACAAGATGAGCTACTTTGACTTATATAAAAACACTTTAACATTCTGACTTTGTTATTCACAAGAAGCATCTGCTGATGTGAACCATGCCTCATAAAGTCATTTCAAAAAGTTTAGGTATTCATCACTACACAGTTAGATAAACTGTCTATAAATATAGATGCTGTAGTAGATGATGATGTAGTGTACAATCTGTAGAACTCGGTGCCCAGCCAGGATGACATAAAAAAAAAAAATCCAGAGTAAAGCTAAAGGCTTAAAGGAATGAAATGGAGATGGTTAAAATCTCTGTTCATGAGTTTACCATAAACAAATCAATGGCAAGTGTTGATTCAACTTCACAGTCACTTTAAAAGTTGTAGTTTGTACAAGTGCTATTGAATTTGTATTGCATTATACTGGGAAGTTTTTTTTTAATATTTAATCTACCCTCACTGATATTATAAGCCTTTTTCACATTTTGTGTTGTCATAGCAGGAAAAGCAAATGCGTTGCTAATAACATTAACAATGGCTCGGTTAACAGTGTGACACTGCACAATACCAGAACCACGAAACTGAAGGAAGTAGTTAAATGATATTCAGCTGTCATTAACTTTATTATTTACACCTGTGATTTTCCTACTGTGACATGTCAAAAGGTCTTCCTTGAAAAAAAGGCTTATCAGATGGAGAAAAGATTAGAAACACCACTCAATATATCTTCATAATGTCCATAAAAGGACATTTTAACAGAAAATTGTGAAGGTGTGAAGTGACAAGTGAAGTCAAAAGTGTGGAGGTGACTATCGCTTTATACGTCTAAGGATGCCCTTACGTAAATTAATTTTTTTCCTACAGATCCAATAGCATCGCAATTGTGAGGTTATTCATGGATGTAAACCAAACAAATGAAGGCAAACCAATTAAAATCCAACTACAATATGTGTAATGGAAATGCATCTAAATTTCTGGTGCAAATTTTACCAGAAAGGTCATAAGCAAATACAAGACAAGACTGGTTATGCTCCTGCTTTTCTTAAATGAAATGTTATTTGAGTTGAACTACACACACGCACACACACACACGCACGCACGCACGCACGCACGCACGCACGCACGCACACACCTGCAACTTTCTCAGCACAGCGCTCCTTGGCTTTCTCCCTCATCATCTTGGGGATCAGGACCTCTTTTTCCACATGCCTCAGTCGGATCTCGTCTGCGGAAACAGGGCAAAAAGAAAGACAAGTGCACAGGTCAGAACCATGGCCAGCACCATCATTAGCCCCAGTTCGATCTTCATTTATGTTAATTGTGAGATATTTTGGTGCTCCTCATCATTATCATTGTTATTCATTACATTCACTCCAAACAGCGTTCAAGGCATATAAAGTGAACATAGACCATTAAGGAAGGCAGTATGCATATTGTAAATCCAAGTGGCTGAATAATGATTTATTCACCTTTACGTAGAGACAACCTCTTTACTTTAAGCTACATAGCTAAGGTTAGCTACACGAGTCCACATAACATTGAGTAGCTTTCCCTCAGTGCACAGAGCTGAATAAAGCTGCAAGAGCGGTTTAACTTTAACTTGTAACCTACTAAGCAAACGTTATGTCATGAAAGGCACTTCGGACATTTAAGACAGCAGAAATTCGTAATACCTGCGTTAGCTGCCTCCATAATGGTGTTGTTTCTCAAAACATTACAAAACTGAACCAATGTGACCTAGCTTACGTATGCTCAAAATACTTCCGCTGACGTAATTGGGCGGCGTAAGAAAAAACTACAAATCCCAGAGTCACGCAACATCTACCTATGAAAAGCATGTAACGTTCAAGATATGGTGATTTAGGTCTATGGTCATCTCTGTAGTGGACTGTTGAAAGTTTCTGACATTTGACTGAATACTTTTTTTACAAAAAGAGAGCCATAATATTAGGAACACCTCTCATCAACTATTGCTGTTGAACAATACTACTACTACTACTACTACTACTACTACTACTAATACTAATAATGATGATGACGATGATGATGACGACTTGCGCCTGAATCAAATTGAATTATTATTATTATTATTATTATTATTATTATTATTATTTATGGAAAAAGAGAGGTTCTTTCTTTACACAATCAAGTTTGAGTTTGGTTTCAAAAGCACATTACCTTTACAACATAATAACAGTTCTAGCTGAATGACAGAAGATACAATAGTCCTGCAAGAAATACAACCTTTGTAAAACTTAAAATCTGCAGTTTTGTTGAAGCTACGTCAATGAGCTGTAGATTGGACACTTTGGAAATGTTTTAGGGTGTATTTTGTTGGTTGCAGCAAGAAGAACGTGTGTGTCTAAATGAATCAGCAACCCTTATTTATATTAATTCTCACAGGCCAAGGAGGAGGGGTCGCAGCAATTTTCCACCCTATCTTATTAATCAGACCCAGACCTAAACTTATATATAACTCATCTGAAAGAATCACTCCTCTTAGTCTTCCACACTGAGGCCAGAAAATGCACAAAATAGTAGTAATAATACTACTAGTTACTGTTTATTAGCCACCTGCCCCTTACTCAGAACCTTTCTCTGAGTTCTCAGACTTTTTTATCTGAGTTAGTGAATTAAATGCGGAACGAAGGCTGTTGCTTTCAACATCTCCATGAATGTTGAAATCACCCACTATAATTACATAAAACCTGATTCATTCATGAAGATTTAATTTAACATTTAATTCATCGTTAAACTCAACTGTATTTTCTCAATATGTAAATGAACCCCCTCACTGTTTTAGTCACAGCCTAAATCTTTTTAATTACATTCATAATTACAATTACAATTACATAACATTTAATACTATTAACCCAAAACACTTTTGTATGACAATTTTTAGTATTGTTTCAGTTTACAATAATGGACTAAACAAAATTTCATACAGCCAGAATCTGAGAATGCTGACACCAAATTTAAGGAAAGAATTCTATTGTTATCGAGTCTAATGCCATGAGCAAGACTGCTATCTCAACTTTATAGCCAAGACAAGTTGATAATCTTATTGATAGTGCTGCAGCCTCACTGCGTACAACACTCGACACCATAGTAGTGAATCAGAGGAGTTGCACAATATCAGTCTGTTGTGTTGTTTTAGTATTAATATGTGCTGGTTTACATCCCATATTTTTAAGAGGTAGCCTAGAGATATCTTTGAACGGTCCAAATGTCTTAATCATTCAGTTGTCCATATTTGAATCAATGTCATATTGAAGATTGACTTTCACAATATTTGGAGTATACCAATATACACAACATTATTATATTTGTATTTATTGTATGTATATTATGCTTTTATTATTTATTATACTATTATGATATTATTACACTACTTATACTATTATATTGTTATACCATTCACCAATAACTACTGCTACTATTTACTATTTTTACCATTTTTACAAAATTGAACTACTATTTATCACATGTATTATTTTATATTACTGATCTATTACGCTTTTATACTACTACTATAATATTATAATATACTCATGCTTTACTGTACTATATACTGTTGTATATCATTGTACTACTACATCTCACTCTATACTATATTACAATTATATTCTATATTATACTGCAATGTATACTTTTTCTTTTTTTTTTTTTTTACCATAGCCTATAATGTAAATATTCATGTTATACTGTTTATTATTATTATTATCAACAATGAGCTAATGGACACATGAATTTCCCCAAGGAGATAAATAAATTATCTATCTATCTATCTATCTATCTATCTATCTATCTATCTATCTATCTATCTATCTATCTATCTATCTATCTATCTATCTATCTATCTATCTATCTATCTATCTATCTATCTATCTATCTATCTCTTTGACAGTTCTGGAACAAGCACTAAGGTTAGCTAATACAAGTCAGCTAGCTAACCTGTTGCTAAGCTGAAAAAGAGATCATATCGCTCCTGTGTTAGCTTCTCTTCATTGGCTTCCTGTAAAATCCAGAATAGAATTAGAAATTCTCCTTGTTACATACAAAGTCCTTAATGACCAAGCTTCATCATATCTAATAGACTTCATGGTACACTATTATCCCAAAAGAACAACCTATTTGTGGTTTGAAGACTCTAATAATAGAATGGGAGGCAGAGCATTCAGCTATCAGACTTATCTCCTGTGGAACCAGCTCCCAGTTTTGGTTGGGGAGGTAAACAGCTTCTCTACATTTAAGTTCAAGCTTAAAACTTTCCTCTTTGATAAAACTGTATAGTTAGGGCTAGCTCAGGTGAGGCCTGAACCATCCCTTAGTTATGCTTCATAGGCTGAGACTTTGGGGAAACTCCATGACACATTGTTCACTTCTCTCTTCTCTCTTCTCTCTCTGTCCCCATGCATTTTTGTCACACTTAGTTGTAGTTGTGCTTTTCCTCTGAATACTCACTCTTCTTCTTCAAGTCCAGTTTTGTCTGTTGGGTTTCTCTTTATAATATTGTAAGGTCTTGACCTTACGCTTTAAAGTGTTTTAAGATAATATATGATACGATTTGGCACCGTATAAAAATAATCGAATTGAATTGAACTGAACTGTAGCTATACACGTAAATTCAATTCCTGCTTGGCTACTCCTAAGGTAGATTTTCTTTTTTCTTTTTTTTCTTTTTTGTCTCGAATAAATGAAGGGAAAATTTGTATATTTATATATTGCTATTATGTAAACCAGTAATTTAATAATAGCTTTTAATTGATGTGACATATCACAGGAGGTTTTGTTCCTGCAGGGTCGCTGTCATCCAGTCTTTGTGGTCCCAACATTTATGTTATTAGTAACACCGGTGCTTCTCCTACTATAATAGGTTAAATTTCCTACTGCGAAAAAGGTGTGTAATATTTTAATTGGTTATCATGAAATCATTGTAGTGTCACATGTAATTTGGGGTTAGACTCCCATGTGAAGTAAGCTACAGGTTGCAGCAGTAAAAATGTATAGCATCAGGGACAAACTGATATATTTCAATTAATAGCTGAAATTTTGTAGCTTGAGATTTGCAACATTTAGTTATTGAATGCTTTCATGGAGTTTTTCTCTTCTTCTGACAATTATTTACATTGTTCCAGAAAAAAAATCTGTTTTTTGGACTAACAGTGAAATAAACTTGCAGTAAAATAGAGACAAAATACTCACAACCACAAAGTATCTGAATCTGCACCCCAGACTGCATGTTGAGCACAGTAAGCCTGACCACAGTTAGCTGTGTCGCGAACTAGCTGTCTAGATCCCATGCAAAGAGGCCCCACCTGTTCAATCAAAGCGACAGGTACACACTCACAGACCCACACACACCTTGAAGCAAAAGGCAATCTTCACACATACAGTTTGACTTTAGACTACAGAAAGAAACAGGCATAAGCTCCCCACCTCCACATCCAAACCACACACACACACACACACACATACACACCCAGTGTGCCTTCACAACTCACACTCACCCACACACAGCACCAGTAGATGGGCCAGATATAATGACTGTGTTGTTAGTCTGCCTGAAGTTCACACTGTGCTCTCTGACCTTACAACGTTAAAGTTTTCCTCTGTGGAGAAGCAGGTTCTTTTCATCTACAAATCAAAGGCTAGAAAGAGAAAAACAATGATATCTACAAGTAGAAAAAAAGACGCAACCAACAGAAAACACAAGCCATCACCTGTATGCACTGCACATGCTTTTTTTGCTTTACCCAGACACATAGACAGATGGACACATGCATCTCCAAGCCCCACCAAACACCTCCCAGACAGCACACTCTTCTGTTTCCTTCCCTCCTGACACCAGGTGGGCATCTGCAGATTTTAATATCAGCAGATCTCCCCCAAACTGCGGCACCAGCCAAATATCCACAACAGGGCCAAGTGGAGCTCATACGAATGATTGCACAACCACTCAACCAATCTGAGAAAAACTATATTTCAATTTCTCTTGAATGCTTGATCACACATGGGCTTTATTTGATATTTTTCATTCTACAAATAAAATGTCTCTGCAAGTGTAAGGTAAGTGGCGCAAATATTTGAAATGTATATTCTCAAGAGGTCTCTGGCACAGGTAACTTCTAGCAAGAATGTATAAGTCGTATCTTCATGATAAACTATAAGCAATCAAGAGCAAAGACACAATGACAGGTGCTTTGGAAGACTCTTTTTTGGGAGAAATATTTTGCAGAATTGAAGAATTCTGCAAGTGCGCACACAATTTTAAAAACAGTGATTTGGACAAAGTGGCACAAACAAAATAAAATCATGGTTGTAACGAATCACCACTTTTTGTACATTGTGTGCAAAGCCAAACACATATTGTTGATGAGCAGAGATGGCAGCTCCCTATCATTGTAGTTGCTTTCTTTACTGGGAAAACACAACATGTGTATTGTTTTTTTCACGTATATTTTAAAAGTGTTTCAAATTTTGGCTCTTGGCTGTTTCTCTGACTCCATATTATTTTCTCTGCTAGTGTTGCCTGACCACTGAACACTGTTGTTATGACTCTGCTCACCCCTGAAAAAAAAAAAAAAATGAGCGCCCCTTTTTTCTTTTCTTCATTTATTTATTTATTTTGAACAAAATGTGAGCAGAAGGAGAAGAAATACACAAAAACACCATGTGCTTACCTGTCAAAAGTGTGAACCCTCTTGTAGACTGTAAAACAAATAATCAAGAAAATGATTATCAATAATCCATTTACTGACTTTTCTCTGCAAGACAGTCCCTGCTTCCCCTTTTCACCTGGAGCCAGTGGTAGCACCATTTCTAAGCACTTTTGAACACATTTTGATTTTTGTTGCTCTACTCACTGTACTGTTGTGAGTACAATGCATATCGTATTGTATTGTTCAGGGCACAATCCTGAAAGTCCGCTTTTAAAGACAGAAATCTTAACACCATGGCAAGTATTTGTTGATCCCCAAGAACCATGTTCGACCCCGACATATATGTTATTGTCCTTTTGTCACTTGTAAGATTAAAAGTCTTATTTAGTGTGCCTTTGAAACAATATCCTAAGCTATGAAATGCTGTACAGGACAGGAAAAAATCAGATAAATTGTACATTTGGGGAATTTCAAGAACATGGAAGATAATCCAGCAACTAAGCCCTGACCAGGTCCAGTTGGCTCTATAGTGGAAAGTGCTCACCACCCCAAGTAGCGTGCTGGTTGATATGGCAGGGGCACGGGCTCCCAACACTGATCCAATATTACCCGAGCAGCAGGGCCCCATGAACCTGGCAGAAGGAGGTTAGCAAAGTTAAACCCTCTTACAACACGCCTCACTGCTCAGGGCCAACCACCAGCTCTTCCAACTGTCCACTGACGGCCACAAAACAAGGCCCCTGTCAGAGAATGTTAAAGGGTCATTGACACAGACACGTCTTGTACTTGTGAGTCTCCAGAATACCAGTTATTGGTGTATCATTATTTAACGTAGGATCCGCTAAATGCACTGATAAAATAGGAGGAAAATCTGTTGCAACAAGGGAGATAAAGCTTTTATTGCAACAAGTACAAGGACATATTTGAACTTGTAGCACAGTGGAGAGTACAAACCTCTTTAAAGTCATTTTGATGAGCTTAATGAAAAATACAGGCTGTAGGTTTACTTTGAGGTTTCCTAATCTCTGTTGCACGGAGCCAAGGCGAGAGGGAGGAGGTGTGTTCTGATTTCCTTGTCTACTCCGCTGTCTCGGTTCCCATTCTTCAGTGTCTGTGACTTTCAAGACGTCGCTCGGCCGGCAGATGGGGTGTGGAGATGAGATTTTAGAGAGTGTTTAAGCCCGAGCCACGGGGAGCCTCTTCAGGGTCGATGGAGAGCAGATAATCCAACAGCTCGGGTGAGGGGATTACAAACCTACAGGCAGACCTCTGCTGTTGAGTCCTGCTGTGGGGTGCCTTCCTCAGGTCACCCCTGTGAAAAGTGGCAATTATTGTCAATGTCAACTAAGTGTATCTTGATATAGGAATGAGTCAAACCTTGGTGGTTTCACCTTTTCTTCTTCCAGGTTTTTAGTGCTGATTTATGTGATTCATGATTGGAAATATTCTGATGAGATAGCTATGGTGATCAGTGATGGAGTTTGTTAGAATGACTGACGGTAAGCATGAGCTTCTGTTGTCTTCCCGTTTTGTTCATGTAGCTCAGCAGTTTAACCAGAGGAAGGATACGGACTATATATATATATTTTTTTAAATTATGATAACAGCTTACAGCTCAACTGATGCAGGTATGGAACATTAATGGCACTGGTGTGCAGCAAATTATAGTATTTAGCATATTTTACAGCATATCATTAAATCACCAGACATCTATGGGTAAAAAGCTGACAACTCAAATGTCACAATAATTCAAATAAACCATATTTTTCTCTGGACAGATCACTTACCTGCTTACCTCCTCAAAGTTATACAGTGATATCTAAATGGGCCTGAAAACCTTTTTGCTCAACCTGGCTCTGGTTGTGTTGGCACCACCCGAGCAATGTCAGGATGCATTTCCTCTCAAGCAAGTGAAGGGGTCTGCCACTGTGCCACAATCTGCACCCGCTTCTCAGGCAGGCTAAACCCTTTGACACCACAGTTTTTAATTAAAATTACATTAGGAGTAATCAGCCAGAAGAGTTGGGGATGGAGGTCAGAGGGATGGAGGGAGGGG